>NW_022279561.1:0-208472 GCF_000004075.3 Cucumis sativus | reverse complement strand
AATATTCCTAAGCGAAATTTTAAATACTTCAAAGTAATCAGATATCAATGGCTTTTAAGTATATCAATTCTATTTATATATATATATATATATATATATATATATATATATATATATATAACTTAATTAAAAACTTCACGTATTAACTTAAGTATTGAATGATCTCTATTCAACCACGTCGACACACAAAGTACTATTGTAGGGTTGCCTAAAAAAAACATATCAAAACCAGAAGAACCCATGGAAGATTACTAAAAGCATGTTTGAGTTTTATAATGATCAAAATATCCATGTTTAGTCAAGGTTTTACAAATTATTTTAGTACCAAACTCTTTGGTATATATTAATATTGATATGAATGGGTGACAACTAAGTTAGGTAGTGAAAATGGAGATATACAACCAACAACCCAATATTTGAGTTGGTAATCATGTAAATATTGACCACTAATAGTAATGACCATATAACAATTATAATGCCTCCACTATTATTATACCTCTTTTACCTTCCCATTCTAAATTTCCCTTTTCTTTCTCATTTTCACTTTTTCTCTTATTAAAATTTCTTTTCTTTTGCTTTTTAATTGCCTAAGTTTCTTTGAGCCTAAAAAAATAAATAATAAACTATATCTTAACACCTTATTACTAAATTATGTTACGACGTTCTTTAATTTTCAACCTTTTGTTTAGGTTGGATAATAAAAAGTAAGTTAAATTATACAAATTACATTGTAATTGGCATAAAATTTTATTTTCATAACCAAGTTAGTTATGATACCAATCATTTTTTCTATAAGGGGAGGTTGAACCAACTATAACAAACAAAAAATATGACTTTTTGTAATAAAAAGTTGGATTCCAACCTTCTTTAGAAGAGTGGAGTTAATCGAAATAATTATTTAATGATATTGAATTGGAATAAATTTCAAATTTGTTTCTCTTGTAAAATAGTTTACGTTCTATATGAACATTGTTCATGATTTAATATTTGATTTTGAAGAAAAGTATTCTCACATAGTTGCTTAAAAAGATTGGAAAGAATCGGATGATTAGTAATCTCAAATTAAGTTTTTTTTTTTTTTTATCTAAAGATTCTTAGCTTACTATCTAATGTTAATCTTAAAGCATAGTTAAGGAATAACACCATTTTTTAATAAAAAAATCTTGTTTTTTTATTGAATTACTTTTATTTTATGGATATTGGATTTGAAGAAACAAATTCTATTCCTAAAAACATAATCCATTGCTCAATATATTTCATTAGAAAATAGTTTTATTGTTGTTAAATGAAAAGTGTCATTAACTAATACTCTCACTTTTATTTGCGATACAATGAGATTGAAAATATTTTTGGCAATTTTTTAATATCTCATTTTAGTTGTAAGTGAATTCAAAGATTTTATCAAATAAATTAATAAGATGAAGTTTTAACCTATAATTCATTTTACGGTTAATTAATGATTAAGGAAGTTGAAAGATGATGTTAAAAGAAAATTATTTTTAAATATTGCAAAATGTATCCAAATATTGTAAAATATTATTGTTTATTGGTAATGAATTGTGATAGATTAAGACAATTTCTACGTGACACAAATAGTAGTTTATCTTGATCTATCCTAATACTTTGTGCTAATTTGTTAAATCATAAATATTTTATCATTTAAAATAATATTCTACGTAAAATTGACAATTTAGTTTATATACTTTGCACTGTCAAACAATTTAGTCTCTTCTATACTAAATCTTATCAAAGTCAAAGTATCAATCAAATAGTGTTAGAGGGCAAAATTTGGAATACATCACATGATGAACTCCAAAATTAAGTCATTATATTTTTTTACCTTATAGATTAAATGGTAAGAAATTATAGTTGATTAGTTTCATGAAAATTCATAAACCAAACATACAAATGATATTTAACCAACCCATTTTCATTTTATATCCTATATTATTTGTCATGGACCTCTCATAAAATTGGTGATGGGATGAAGTGTAAGCATATGAATTGGTCTATATATATTATTAGATATATAGTGTTATTTTAACTTATAATATATTCTTAGATATGTAATTAATTTTTTTATGATTAATATTTGGGACTTAACTTTATGCATTTAAATCATGATTTTTTAGTGAGTGATGAAATGTGGACTCTTCAAGCTCCAACCCTTTCCAACTTGGAACCACTATTTTTGGCCTTTTGTCACATGAATCTCACTAACCATCTAATTATTTATTTATTTAAATATATTATGCTTAACTCGAGTATGACTCTGTACTGACTGATAATTTAATTTAGACAACATTTAAATGAAAATGATAATCAAAATAGTTATTCTTTAAAAGAATAAGGACAATATTTAATTTGGTTTCGAAGGTACATCAATCAAAACAAATCGAAGTTCAATATATTCTAAACGACTATATTAATATTATATGAACTAAAATTAAAAAGAAATGAAAAAGACGAAAATAGTATAATTCAAAGTAGTTGATGATTTTATAACTATATTTTGATGCCCAAAAGGCATAAACTCTTTAAAGCCCTTTTTCGAAAGATACGATTTAAAGTTATTGTACAACAAGAAAAAGGAAAAAGAATGAGTTATGCTTATCTCTTTATTGAAACTAACATAATATTTGAAATAGAAGTACAAAAACTAGGTAATAAAAAAACGGTTAAAAAAGAAGTCGTTGTCTCTCTTCATTTCATATCAAAATATATTGTCAAAATCAATTACAAATATAATAAAATATCATTTATAGACACTCATGGATATTGTATATTAATTTCTACCTCAAATAAACAATGAAACATCAACTATAGGAATGAAATTTTTTACTTAATTAAAAAATATTTTAATTTAACTTAATAGTTACGAAATCTTAATCCTAAAATATTTTCAAATTCTTTCAAGGATATGTTTGAAAAAGAAAAGAGTTCTTAAAATGAAAAATTAATTAGGAGAAAAATAGGATATAAAGAAAAGAGATGTAAGATGAAAGTACCACCAAAGGGCTATAATTAGTATTAAAAACAAGGATAATCATGTGTTCATGCGATGCTTTTAAAATGTTAATTAAGTGTAAGTAAAGGTTTTAATTTGGGAGCAAATGATTGAGGTTTGGCCTTTTTAGGTTGGCGTGGAGAATTTGCTAACAAAACTTCTCCCTTGGGGCAAGGTGTGATTGTAATTATATTGTTGGCAATTCAAATCATGCATGGGATTATTTGATACTAACAACATCAATCATATACCACATTTCCCCCAAATAAATTAGTTCATTATCACCTAAAATGGGTTTTAAATTTAAAATTAGCGTTCAACCAAAGTGACCAGATGGATTCGTTTTTCAAATAACCAATCTCGATTAACTAACAAATGATCACCACTAAAATAAGTATGTAACACAACTTACTTATTTAATCTATTAACTCTTAGGTTTATGTGTTTATAGTCTCTTTATCCTTCTTTGTAATATAATACATCTTTAAACGTTCAAACTTTATATATATATATAAATCTTTAATTTTGAATTTTTTGTTTGATCTATTCAATTTATTCGAACATATGCCAACCTATCAGACACATAATTGAAGGTCGAATGATATATCCTATCACATAATTGTAAGTATAGAAAAAGATGTAAATGAACCGACATCACATCCTAATGAAAGAAATTTTGGACATATAAACAGTTAATTGTGAAAGAATTGAAAATTATTATTTCTACCTTGTTGTACGTTTTTATTTGACAACCTTACTTAGTTTGAAAGTAAAACCTCCAATAGAAGTACTACATCACTTTTTTAAAATTTAGAAATCAAATAGATAGGAAATCATTTAAGGCTAAAAGTTTTATGGTTTGAATTTCCATGCAATAATAGAATTATATTACATTATTTATTTTCAAATAGTTTTTAATAAAGAAAAATAAAGAGTTTTAAAAAAGAGTAAAAGAAATTTCACTTCCCCATGGTAGACACGTCAGACGACTCGTATTTAGCCACGTAGGAGCTAAGTATAGGATAACATAACACATCCGAATAAGAAATTTAGTTAATGAAAGAAAAACGAAAAATCAGTCAACCGGCCGTAGGTCCACACACCTTAACTGCGGGGGCCACATAACTGCCAGGTCAGCATCTCGCCAACATGAAATGGACTGTAAATTAAATTAAAAATCCATTGAAAATTAAAAAGAAGAAGAAGAAAAAAAAAACCCTTATTTTCAAACTTACCTTTTATCCAAAAAAAAAAAAAAGAATAAACAAAAACTCCATTAATTAAAAAGCTAACTAAAGGACAGAAGAAGAAGAAGAAGAAGCTTTAGCAATGGCGGAAGAAGATTTTCTGAATGTGCAGTAGCTTCACTCAAACTAATTGGTTTCCACCTAATATTCTGCTTCTCTGAGCTTCTTCTTCTTTCTCTTTCCTTGTCTCTTCTTTTTAGCTTTTTTTTTTCTGTTCTTCCGCTGTTGATTTATTATTATAGGTCACGAATCTTCAGGATTATTCTTCTGTCCCTCTTCACAGGTACTTGTTTTGGATCTTCTCTTATTCACCATCTTTTCATATCTTTTTTCTTCCTCTTTATCTTCTGGAGTTTGTTGATCTGTGGTTTGATTTTTTATGATGAGCTGTTTGTTTCTTTCGTGTCTTTTTGGATAAAGCTGCGTTGAGTGTGATTTCGCTTGTGGCAGAGCTAAGTGGTGAACTGTTGAGAAGATAAGAGTTGGTCGATTGGTTTGATGAGTAGTTGGCGTGGGAAAATAATTTGATTTCGAAGTCCAAGGATGCGTTTGGTTTCATATTAGTCTTTGGGATTTGGTTTGGGAGTTTCGGAAGTACTTCGTTTAATTTGTTTTCAGAATTAAAAAAAAAATGCGTTTGGTTTGGTTTTGTTTCATTTTAGTCTTCTAGATTTGGTTTCAGAGTTTGAAAGGTACTTCTTAAACGAATTTTAGAAAGTCGCAATTTAAATATTGAGAGTAGAAGATTCACTTTATCATGAATTTTATATATTTCTGGTACAATATTACATAATTTTAAATATTTTGAAATATTGGATTTTTAATTCACTAAAATGTTTATTATATCGATCAAACTCTTTAATTGTTGACTAAGCTTTTGTTTTTTGAAGAATGAGAAAAAATTAGGGTGGCATGAATTTTGAAATGAAAGCACGATGTACTTCCAAAATGTCTCATGTTTTTCCATCAGGTGCTATTTTGAGAAATGTGATTGTAATTCTTCGTGGCTCTTATATATGAATTTAGGCTCTCCTTATTTGGTTGTCGTTCTGGTTACTACTTCGTGATCATAACTACAGGGATGTTTCTTTTTGGGATTTGGTTAGTCTTTTTGCTTCTACTTGATATTCTCTTTCATTGTTTTTTTGCTTTGTTGTAATTATAGACACAAACTAGCTCATATTTATACCAATTGGGCCTCTTTCAATATATTTGACTGTCAATGGATGGTTGTCTTTGCAGATATAGCATAGCAATGGCTCTATTCATCCTTTTTGCATGGATTTCATAACGCCGACCAATGAAAATGATGTTGGTTAGGATGGGAGAAGTCTATCTTCTAATTCTAGTACTGGCTTGCTATAATTATCTTGCCCTTTCTGATTTTCAAGGTATGGATTGCATCTCTAGATGGTGTTTTAAAATTGAGACGTCTCTTGTCATACTGCTGCTCATAGAATTGTAGCTTAAGCGTTTGGTCTGTGATGTGGAATTAAAAGTTGCCCATCTCGTTAATCCTTGCGATGTTTGTACATTGTTCTAGAGTGGAACAAATAAGATAGAGATTAAAAAATTGATTTCTTCTTCTTGATTGGCTTGGACAAATATTGCATATTCAAGTTAAATGCACATGACATGCTTATGTGTAATTGAAGTTTACTTTTCGCAACTGTATACATGTATCACTTAGAGCTGACAAGTGAAATGTATCTTTTTATTTTTTTTCTCCGACGTTGTTTTGAAAGCAACAGACTCATTTTCTTCTACTTGCTATTGTACTGATATACTCGACTTGTTTGACTGATTGATGAATGTTGTTCTGCTCTCCTCCAGGTGATGCACTCTATGCATTGAGGACTACATTGAATGCAACAGCAAATCAGCTCACAGATTGGAACCCAAATCAAGTCAATCCATGTACTTGGTCCAATGTTATATGTAGGGGAAACAGTGTGATCTCTGTGTAAGATAGACTTAAATGTACTCTTTTCCATAGTTTTCTCTTCGATGTTGTTGTATTCTACTTTTACTTGCCATTATAAAGTTTCTAAGTCTGGTTTTTACTTATATTGTGTCTAACTTCTCAGATCCTTGTCCACAATGGGATTTACTGGAACCTTGTCTCCGCGAATTGGAAGTATAAAATCACTTTCAACTCTGTGAGTAGTGTGTTTGTATATATAAAACTTACAGCCCTGAATACTTCATGTTGCTAGATTTTAGCTGAAAGTTTGATTATACATT
Source organism: Cucumis sativus (assembly GCF_000004075.3). NCBI lineage: Eukaryota > Viridiplantae > Streptophyta > Magnoliopsida > Cucurbitales > Cucurbitaceae > Cucumis > Cucumis sativus. Next base: position 201,974 of record NW_022279561.1, on the reverse strand, counting down.
TCTGGATTTTATCTTGATTTGTACTTTCTTTGTCATATATTTTCCGTGAGTAAGTCCTAATTCTTCAAACCAGGTGCTTAGACTTGCTTAAGGTTGATAGAAACTTCTTTTTGTTCGAGAAACAGAATTTTGTATTGCACGTATTTGTAGTGTTAAAATTTCATAATTGGAACATTCTTTTTGGTCTTGAGAGAGTTTGGGAGCTGTTGGTAAATAAAACCAAAGCATCATACTATTACCATTAAAGCAGTAAAAGTTAACGACTGCTGAAGTGTATTCTTAATATTGAAGGTTATGAAATTCACCAAGCCTAATATTTTACTGTCTATATGGTATAATTGCTGGCATCACGTGGTTGGAAAGTTTCTTTTATGTTTGTAGTTTCAGGAAAGGGTTAGAAATTAGTCGTGACTTGTGAAAAGCATATTATGATTTTTTTTTTCCTATTAAATTTGTTTCTCTAAACTGGTGTTTGAAGAAAATCTGCTTATTAGCGATGAACAACCAAGCATCTTCATTAATATAGATTCGTCTGCAACAGCATTTTGCAGGGAAATTACATAAGTGGGGAGATACCAAAGGATTTTGGAAACCTGACAAATTTGGTTAGTTTGGATTTGGGAAATAACAGCCTAACTGGCCAAATACCATCATCCCTGGGTAATCTTAAGAAACTACAGTTCTTGTAAGTAATTCGCAATGATGTCAAAATTTGAAGATATTTCACGAGTGTCTATAATGATTACGGTTTATTCTTGAGATAATGAGTCATTATTATTTTTCAAGCAGAACTCTGAGTCAAAATCGTCTAACGGGGACTATTCCCGACTCACTTTCAACCCTTCCTAGCTTGATTAATCTGTAAGTTTTCCACTGATCTGGGGCTAACTGTAAATCTTCAGTTTCTGTTGACGAAGTGTATTTCATTTCTTGATTTCTTGATTGTGATTCTCCTACAGTCTGCTTGATTCGAATGATCTGAGTGGTCCAATTCCGCAGCAGTTATTTCAAGTTCCAAAATTCAAGTACGTAGAACTTTTGAATATTACCAAGGTAGATACCTAAACACTGTGCACACAAACCCACTAATTAGCCCTAGCTTGTGTTGGTCCCTTTTTGTTTAATTTTGCATCATGTCATTTCTGCTGTTGATGGTAATTTTATAGAATTGAGAGTAAGAAGCCTGTAGACTAGCATTGCTAAATTGAACATTCAAAAGTTGCTTTGAAGTCAATGTCAAGGATGGTATAATTATTCTTTAGTTGGATTCCTCTTTTCATTATTCTCATTGTAATATTTCATTCTCTATGAAAGCTTGACTGTTTGCCCCAAAAATGGTTCCACTGCCTTTTTCTGGTCGATTAGCTTGGTCAGGGAAAAATTGATGATTAGTTCCTTAGGTTGCTCATACTATTTTCTCATAGGATGTTCAATTGTTTTGTTTGTAACAGCTTTTCTGCAAACAAGTTAAATTGTGGTGGAAAGTCTCTTCACGCCTGTGCTTCAGACAGTACAAACTCAGGTTATTGGATCACATTTACCTTGGCTTAGAAAAATGCTTTTCTATATTTTTATTACACAGTCACCCTATGACTAGAAGCGTAATCAAAATGTGAAAGTTTCTCTTCTTGTCAGGTTCTTCAAATAAACCCAAGGTGGGCCTCATAGTTGGAATAATTGCTGGGTTCACCGTTGCTCTTCTTTTGGTCGGAGTATTATTTTTCTTGTCCAAGGGTAGATATAAAAGCTACAAGCGCGAAGTGTTTGTAGACGTTGCAGGTAAACTGTTGTGACTAATTTATTTATACGGATTTTCCAAACATTTCTAGTGAAGGCTAGCTTGCAAGTATATCATATCAATTTAAAGTATGATTTTCTGTTGTATTCTTGCCACAAACTTTTGTAAACATTTTGTGGTATTTTCATGGAATAAGCACGTATCTAGAAAATCAACTGTGTTGTTTCTGTTTGAAATTTGAAGCATAGACAATCTCATGAATTATTATATCAACCAGGGATCCATGTTTATATGGGTATTTGAATATTTCATTGATCAGTTCTCTTGGTTTCTATTTTTTTATATATTTTGAAGTAGTTGAAAATTAACTAATGGATCGATTCATTAATAATTGGTATATGATATTTATATATTACAATTACATACAAAATAAATTCCATTTTTTTTACTCGAGGTTACATGCCAACAAAACTTTCCAATTAATTTACGTGACATTCATATGATATTTATATATTTTTTGAGCTATGTCCATGTTGGTATTTAATTACAATTAATTTACATGATAAATTAACCTGCTACTTAATCACATGATAAATGAAGTATCATTATATTGAAACTAAGTGTACTTAGATTGCCAACAAAATTAAAATTACAGCTCAAATGACATGAGCTCTACGAATGCTTCTTTATCATTGCATACGGACTTTTGAAGCATCTTCCAGTTTGCACACACAAAAATGGTAAAAATACTCCTGTAATGAACTGGAATTTTTGTTTATACTTATATCCAGTGTTGTGTTTCCCTTGAATTTTCCAATTAGGTGAAGTTGATCGAAGAATTGCATTTGGTCAGTTGAAAAGATTTGCCTGGAGGGAACTACAGCTAGCTACAGAAAACTTCAGTGAAAAAAATGTTTTAGGACAAGGAGGCTTTGGAAAGGTGTACAAAGGGGTGCTTGCAGATGGCACCAAAGTTGCGGTGAAACGGTTGACTGATTATGAGAGTCCAGGGGGAGATGCAGCGTTTCAGCGTGAAGTTGAGATGATTAGTGTAGCTGTCCATAGAAATCTGTTGCGTCTCATTGGATTTGCCACAACTCAGACAGAACGCCTATTGGTGTATCCCTTTATGCAGAACTTGAGTGTTGCCTACCGTCTTCGAGGTATAAGGTGTTTTCGTTATTGTCTATATTACATTTGCAATAATTGCTCTTGACAATATGTTTACATAAAATAAATAATGCTATTTGAGAAAATCATTTCGTTGTTTACGTATTACATAATGTTGTTTAGAGCACGTTTTTGGAATATGATCATGAAAAAACGTGCATGATACTGATACATAAGTAAATAGTAGATGCAGGCCCACTCACACATTTAAGATCCTTTTGTCTACTAACATTTAAGTTCATGTTGGATTTGTAGCATGCTAGTAATCTGTGCTAAAGTATTAATATAATTAGATTTATCTTAATTCATCAGTTAAAGTTTTTAAGTTGATTGGTAATTTAACATAGTAATAGAGTAAGATGTCATGTGTTCAGATTCTTATACTGTCATTTGCTCTTCAGTTAGATATTTGTTTTCACTTGTTGGATGCTATGCAAACTTTCAACTTCGGTGTATCCTTATGTGGTTAAGTCTATTTATAATTATGCATTAGGTTTGATTTTTCTAAGTGAAGGTCGTTTTTGTTGTTCCTTTGTACTTTCAATTGTGTCCATCATTCTATCCTGCTTTCGTTTAGTCAAATGCTATTCTAATTCCACGCCTTATGACGAAAGGAAAGTCGGGTGGTGTAAAGTGAAGATTAAGGGAAGTAGAGAAAAATTCCCTTCAAGGGTATTCCGAAGGTGTAACCTAGGCAACGAAACTGTTAAATACTTTGCTGTTTTTCCTCTGATTTCTCCGGTATTTTCAATGCAGAACTAAAGCCCGGAGAAGCTGTTCTAGATTGGCCTACTCGAAAACGGGTGGCATTGGGCACAGCTCGTGGTTTAGAGTATCTTCATGAACATTGCAACCCAAAGATTATTCATCGAGATGTTAAGGCAGCTAATGTATTGCTTGATGAAGATTTTGAAGCAGTTGTTGGCGATTTTGGCTTAGCAAAGTTGGTTGATGTTAGGAAGACTAATGTCACTACTCAAATTCGAGGGACAATGGTCACATAGCACCGGAGTACTTATCTACTGGAAAGTCATCCGAAAGGACTGATGTTTTTGGTTATGGTATCATGCTTTTAGAACTTGTTACAGGGCAACGTGCAATTGACTTCTCACGCTTAGAAGAAGAGGACGATGTTTTACTACTCGACCATGTAAGTAAATCTCGTCAAATCAATATCTTTAAGGGTTTGTTTGGGATGCTGAGTTGGTTATTACAATAATTTGTGTTTGGAGTGTAAACTATTTTGGTATAGGTTATAATAGTTTGTTTTAAAGTACAGATTATTTTAGTTTAAATAATAAATAAGGAAAGATCATGATTATACTATAGTTTGAGTGTCGCTAAGTCTGAGTATCATAATGAGGAACTTCAACTATTGTAATGGAAGGGGTTGGAAGGCCAAATATTAACGTGCCATTATTATGGATTAGAAGCACAAACAAAATAAACTACCAAGTCTGAATTCTCCTAATTTTTGCCTCATTTGTTATTCCTTAGCTAATTCCCAATTTCACTTGGCTATGAAGGTTAAGAAACTAGAAAGGGAGAAACGACTCGATGCCATTGTCGATCGTAATCTAAATAACTACAACATTCAAGAGGTAGAGATGATGATTCAAGTGGCATTGCTGTGCACACAGCCATGCTCGGACGACCGTCCAGCAATGTCACAAGTCGTTCGGATGCTCGAAGGAGAGGGATTAGCAGAGAGGTGGGAAGAATGGCAGCATTTGGAGGTGACTCGCAGACAAGAATACGAAAGATTGCAGAGAAGATTCGAATGGGGAGAAGATTCAATACATAGACAGGATGCAATCCAATTATCTGGTGGAAGATGAGGTACCAAATTTACCTCCAAATCTCTCCCACCTTTTCATCTCTCTTGGCTATGAAACCATATGGACATGGCAGTTATTGTAGTTAGGTAAGTTTTATTGGTTCCAAATGTTCCGAAAGCCTTGCCTTTTCATCTCCCAGTTTGTAAATTTCCGTTGGCTTTTGCTTTCTTTTTGTAATCCTGTTTTCCCCCAATTTAACATTTGTTGTGGCTGAACATTGTAATACAGCCAATTCTACAAAGTCATCATATTCATATTTGGCTTAACATTTCTCGTGTTATATTGATCAATTTTCCCCCCTTTTTGGATTTTAAATATATTGTTTACTTCCATATAGTTAAATCCTAAATATGGTAGTTCAACTTTGATAATTAGATTCGTTTAGACGCGTTTGATATTCGATAGAATTTAACATATAAATATTTTTTTTGCATTTATTGAATTTTTTGGTTTGTTGTTTGCTAATGTAGGAGTGTTTTCTAAATCAAAATATTGAAAACTGATTAGAAGTATGTTCGTCTATTAACGTTAAAAATTTTCTTAAATAGTTAGTATAATTTCTTTCCACGTAAGAATTGCTTATTGGTATTGAGTTGTTTATATATGATTTATTAATATTTTAACGGATTAATTTTAACTTAGGGAACTCACATTTTCACCCCTTTATCTAGAATTATATATCAATATGAAAATGAAATGTAAATACAATTAAGAATTATTGTAAGTTTTAGTTTGTCAACCTTGAGCTTGTGGTTAGTTTTAAACTTTTAATATGGGTCAATAGATTTCTAACATTTTCACTTTTGTATCTATGTAAGAAGTCTCTCCACTTCAATTTTGTATCTAATAGTTTTTAACAAGCTCTAAATTTTAGTAAGTAGTAGTTCTTTTAGATATGATTTTAAATTTTATATTCATCGGAGAGGTTAAGGGTTAGTTTCGAAAATTCAAAATTTAAATCGACAGCCCAAGTTTTTAGATTAAAAATACAATTTTGTGAAAAGTAATGTAAATAACCGAAATCATAATTGTAATATGTAAAGCATGGAAATTAGATCAAATCAATCAATAACAATGAAGTCACATTAACGTTCCTAGAAGACCTAATAGAAGTCAAGTTTTTTCCTTCATGAAAGCAAAGTGTGTTTGTGCTCTAACTTAAACAGTACAAGCAATCATTGATGTCAGTTTAAATAATCAAATATGTTGATTTAAACACACTCAAAAACACGCTTACCAAAACCAACAATCTTTTTAATTATCGTATGTAATTTATGGTCTAAAGTAATGTTGAAAATGATGAACTAGATACTGAGAAGATCCTCAAATAAAAACGGATAACTTTATTTAAAAGCTTACCGCTTCAAATAACTCTTCATACCATACAATGGAGAAGGAGAGAATATACAAAAAGAAAACTAGCCTTCTTCGTCACAAGGACATGGAGAACCCTATAATAGGCTATGCTACAAACTCCAAAACATTCACTTGAAGGGTATGAAAAAATTTATCATCAATAACATCCAAAGCATTAGATGAATCTAAACAATCATTGTGAAAGAATCCTATGATCTTCAAATAATCCGACCCAACCTCCAAATGGGACGATAAATCTAAAATTTCATCTTTTTGTATATGTATCATAGCTTGAAAATCCACTATAGAACCATCTTGGGTGAAAATATTTGGATAGGACCAAAGTTATCACATGATAACAACACTTTTGTACATTTATTAACCTAATTAATAAAATTTTAGGTAAAAACTACATTATAACTCTTTTTTTTCTTTTCTTTTTTGTTTTTGGTTGAAAGGTATAAGTTTTGACAAAGTCATCATTAAATTATGTAATAGTTTATTTTTTACTTAAGCTTTGTTTTAATAAAACTAATGATTTAATGAAAATTCTTACTAATTTTTAATAAAATAAAAATTCAGTAAAAGTTGAACTAAATGTTTTACTTTTTTTTAAACAAAATTTTATCATTTAAAATAAAATTTCAAGAACAATAATTAATTAGTCAAAAGAATTTGAATAAGAACAAAACACATATGAAAAGGAAACACCAAAAAGGGTAAAAATGAATAAATTAGTGAACAACCCACAAGTGTATGTCCACATGCCATCTGGATCTAACCACCACTATGAGATGAACTCATATTGTAAATTTGTAATACACATATTTACATTCATATTTCCTTTTGGCTTCTCACCAAAATCACTTTTATATTTAATTTCACACTTTTGAATATACTTTTTATCACCATCAAATCTAAACATGCTAGTTAGAGGGTTTTTAAATTCAAATTTACTCTAACAAATATTGTATTTGAATGGATATAAAAATACATATATCCCCACAAAAATATTTTATCGGATTTTATTTTCGTTTATAGAGATGATTTTTAGTTTTTTATAGTAAGATAAATTAAAATATTTAGAAAATTTAAGATTTTATACTGATAAAAACTGATATATAGAAAGACCTATCAAAAGTCTGTATTAATAGAATATTACGAAATTTTGTTGTCAAATTTTCCATTTTTGATCATTTTTATGTATATATATTATTTTGAAAAATTAATGGGAAAAAGGAGTGAGAAAAAAGATATAATTATTAATTAATGTTTTAGTTCATTTACATTATAGTTACTTTGAAAGGTTTCTAATGATATCTCATAATTAAAAAATTATTGTACTTTTAGTTTAGTCTTGAGAGCAATGATTGATGTTTGTGAATGACGTTAATAATGGATAAATATTATATTCAAAATGTTTTTGTATAAAAAATAAAAGAAAAAAAAAGTTAAATTTAAAAAGTAGTTATCGAAGATCAATGGTAAATGACAAAACTCATCATCCCACATATTTAGTACACACGACTCCAAAATGTAGGAATGAACCTTCAACCTCTCGAGATAGATGTCATGCCGATACCACTAAGCTTAGTTTACAAAGAGAAATCAATATAGATATATATTTGTTGTTTATTATTAGTGCAATTGATGTAGAAAGATTTAAAAGAGAAACATTCTCTAAATAATGCTTAACTGAATTGAAAGTGCATTTTATATTAGCACAAAGTTGTAAACGTTGATTAAATATTAGAAACATATATGTTAAGTATCGGTGAAATGTTCATAAACATCGAGGAAATTTAAAATTTATTAATATATAATCGATATTTGGGTCTATATAACAATATGTTAATCACCAAACTCAAGTAGGATGGTATAATTGGTTAAAATATATACTATCAATTAAAGTAGCAATTTGTTTCATAAACTTAGAATTTTGTTACTTGCTTTCAATTTGGTAACAATTTAGTTCATATATTTTAATACGTAACAATTTAGTCTTGGTACTTTCAAATTTATAACAATTTAGTACGTAGAAAATATTAAAACTAGATGTTATTTCTAGACTATGTATTTTGTAAAAGATATTAAGTTTCGGTTAGTTTATTGATTTTAAATTGATCCGTATGAATTCGAAAATGAAAGATTTAAAGATTAAATTGTTATAAAATTATAAATACAAGTTACAAATAAATTGAAGTTTAGATACTAAAAGTAATTTTTAATTTAAAAAAATTGAGAAATGAAATAACAAATGAGTTTTTTTGAAAAATAGAAAAGAAGAACGATCTAAAAAAGAATAAAAGAATAAAAGAATTTTTTACATTTTATTTTTATAAGCGTAAATAGTTAGTGAATTTATATTGTATTTTAAAGGTTTTGTTTTCCAGCTCCAAGCCAATAACAATGGAAGACAATGAATATAAGCAAGCTCTTGCTAGTGGCGGAAGGATGATTTGCTGAATGTGATGCAGTTCCTCTTCAGGCACCACCACCACTCTCTACAATTCTTCTTCTCTGAGCTTCGTATTTCTTAACCCATCACCGCCCTTCTTCCTCTTTCTTATTACTCTCTTTTTTTTTTTTTTCTTTCAGGTTTAAGAATCTTGAGGATAATCTTTCTCTTTACTCTGCCCAAATCTACTTCTCCTATTCCCAGGTACTTATTTTGGTTCTTCTTTAATCTTTCAGTACCCTTTTCGATTTAATCTCGTTTCTCTTCTGGTTTTGTTGATTACTCATTTGCTTATTGATTTTAATTAGCTACTTCTCTCTTTTGTTTTTTTGTTTTTCTCATTTTCTAGGGTGATTTGGTTTTCGTTGCAGAGCTAAGTGGCAGAGATTTTATAGAAAATTGAATGTGGAAATAAAAGAAATGGTAATTAATTTATTTACGAAGTCTGAATTTTTTTTTTAGTTTCCATTTTAGTCTTCTAAAGATTATAAGGATATTGTGATGTTTGAATATCGAATGCAAAAAATTCAACTTAACATGACTTTTATTTTATTTTATCCTGTTTTGAGTGATAAATTTTAAATGTATGAGAAAGTCATTTATATTCATCAATCTCGAAGTTCAACCTGAAGGTCAACTTAAGAACATTTGGGAGAAGTGTGAACAAACTAATGAATTTCAAGCGCCTTCCTCCTTGTGGTATTTTGATGACCACGAAAATTTTGTTTTTTTTTTTTTTTTTTTTTTTTGAGTACTATTCTTCAACCATCAACCATCAACCATCAGAGCCCTCTTTTCTAGCTTAGTTTTTAAAGTTGGTTAGATTGATAAAGTCATTCAGCTGGTTTGTGTTAGATTGCCACCAAAGTTCTACTTAGGAAGGGAAAAGATATATGGTACACAAGCGAGGACAATAATCTCTCAAGAGGTATAAAAGATATTTTGAGTGAAACAAGAAACAATGTCATAAGGGTTATACCCAAAGTGACCATTGTGGAGATATATTTGAGAGTTTGTTGTCCTAGCAAAGGGTATGAGAGCCACGCCTCTTACATTTAGTTGTGTAGTGCGTCTGGATGACGTAGTCAATTGTGATCCTGGTTGAGCTAATCAAATAGGGGATGGGCTCTAGTGAAAAGGAGTTATTTGGGTTAAAAGTGATTGTCGAGAGTGCTCATGGATTGATGACTATTCGAGGGGATGCCAAGAAAGTCTTGCTTATTATTGTTATTAAATTCTTAAAAATATTTATTTAATTTTAATATGTATAAATTGACCACATATATTTTTGGTTTTTCATAAATTTTTAATTCTTTTTTTCAAGTATGAGTAGAAAATTATGATAAAAGAAGAAATTTTGAAATAAAATCACAAAATCATATAGTTTTTCCTAATTCTAATATTTTTCCACGAAATCAATAATTTAAGAGCCCTAAAAAGGTAATTCAACGTACACCAATCAGTAATTAGTTTTTAGATTATACTTTGTTAGATTGGAGGCAATTTTTAAAGGTCGCCTCCCTTTTTTATGTGTTCTTCTTTGAGTTTTGTTATTTAATTTCTTCTCAATGAATGTTTAGTGTATTCTTTAATTTTTTCTCCATGAAAGTTGCATTCATCATATTCTGATTTTACAAATCAAGATTGGTGCCTATAGCTATTGTTCAAATGCTCTAGAACTGCTATGCTAGTAGTCTGATCCATTCTTTTTAATGTGGCCTTATCTTCTTCAAGGATTTGTTGGTAGACTGTGGATCATTAGGTATCTTGTACCAAATAATTTGGGACTTATTACCATGCCAATATATTTGACTAAAAGAATGGTTGGTTTTGCAAATATGGCAATGACTCTATTAACCTTTTTTGCCCAGATTCTTAACATTACGCGATGAAAGTGATTTTTAGCGGAGATGGCAAAACTCTATCTTACTGCTCTAGTTTTGGTTTGCTTTCATTACTTTGCGGTGTCTGATTTTCAAGGTATGAACTGCATCTCAAGGTAGCTTATGAAAATTGAGAACTTACTGTACTGCTGCTCATAGTCTTTTGTATAAACATCTGGTCTATGGCAAAAAGATTGTCCATCTGATTTATCTTCATGATGTTTGAAACAGTATGTAGTTTTGAATAGAAATTGAAATTCTTTTAGCATGTTTGTCAGTTTTAATAATATTAAAAGAAAGATTATGGAAATCACTTCCAAAATGACTTTTAATAATTCAAAGTCAGTTTTAATAATATGAAAATTGTATTTGAAAGTGTAAAATTATAACCAACTAAGTGTATTTCGTATTGATTTTGAAGTGATTTTAGCAATTTTAAAATCAATCCCAAAATACACATTTTCATTGGCAAAGACAGTATTAAGTGTTTCTAATTCTTTCTTTTTTTTGTTTATTTTCACACTATCTTTGGATATGCTACAAGTCTTTTGTCACATGGAAGATACCTTTTCCATCAGTTCGTCTTTTTGCTCATTTCTTGTGAGTTGGTAGAAAAGCTAGTCTGAAGTTATCAACAAGTGTGAAAGCCTTTTTTCCCTTGTAAAGGGATACAAATTTGAAAATTTTGTGAGATTAAATCATTAAATAATGTAGTTTTCTTTTCAATTTCTGATTGCTTCCAGTTGCGCAAATTTACCTGGAATTACTATTATACTGATATTCTCTAATTGCTTGATCACTTGATGAATGTACGTTGTTCTTATCACCTTCAGGTGACGCACTCTATGCATTTAAGAAGGCATTGAATGCAACAAGTAGTCAGCTTGGAGATTGGAACCTAAATCATGTCAATCCATGCAGTAGTTGGTCCAATATTATGTGTAATGGGAACAACGTGACAGCTATGTAAGACATAATTAAATTAAATACACTCTTTTGCTGATCTTTCTATCCATTTAGCAATAATCATGTCACTTGTGAGTGCTTAGATGCTCTATATAAATGACTTATTTATTTCATTGTATGAAATATTTTACTTGCCAATATTAAAGGTTTCAAGTCTGCCATTACTTATATTAAATCTAATTTTCTCAGAACCTTGCCAACGATGGGATTTACTGGAACCTTGTCTCCAGAAATTGCTGTCATAAAATCTCTTTCAACTCTGTGAGTACTGTGTTATTTTGTGGACGAGAATTTGCAGCTCTAAATACTTGATGTTTGTGCAATTTAAGCCGGCTTCTTTTATTATTATACTCCAAATTCTGGATTTTATTGATCATAATATTCATTGTTGTCTTAAAAGTAAGTTTTAATTCTTCAAGTCAGGTGCTTGGCTTACTTAAGGTTATCTATTCATGTTGCTCGAGAAAGAGTTCTATTTTGCACATGTATATATAGTATTAAAATTCCATAACTGGAACTTTCTTATACTATTTTTTTCAAAAGATTGTAAATTAGAAGATCACCCACTAATACCAACTGGGATAAACTATTATCAACAAAGAACTAAAATCTGTTTTCTTATGATTGGAATTCCTGTAATTTACTAAGCGCAAGACTTCGTCCTCTTCAGAGATCTAATTTTCTCACATCCCTTGGTCGGATATTTTCTTTTAACCTTCTAGTTTCAGGGAAGTGTTGGACGTTAGACATCCGTATATCTGAGATAACCTTAGCTTTGAAAAGCATATTATGATTATTTGGACACTAAATTTGGTTAACAAAACTGGTTTTTGAAATAATCTTCTTATTGGCAATGAGAAACTTAATTAATATATATTAATCTACTGCAGGAACTTGGAGGGAAATTACATAACTGGAGGGATACCAGCGGAGTTTGGAAACTTGACAAATTTGGTCACTTTGGATCTCGGAAATAACAGCCTAATTGATCAAATACCATCGTCCCTGGGTAATCTTAAGAATCTACGGTTCCTGTAAGTAATGGGTTTCAAATTACTCAAATTTCAAAGATACCTTATGAGCATTTGCAATACACCTGGGTTTTAGTTGAGATAATGACTATTGACTCCTTATTCTCATTGAAGCAGAACTCTGAGTCAAAATCATTTAACTGGGAGTATTCCTGAGACGTTGTCAACCCTTCCTAGCTTGATCAATCTGTATGTTTTCAATTATGCATAAGGCTATTAATGGAGATTTTCAGATTCGGGATCTGTGTTCTGTTCTCAATGCCTTGATTGTTACTCTCCTACAGTTTTCTTGATTCGAATAATCTCAGTGGCCAGATTCCGGAGCAATTATTTCAAGTTTCAAAATTCAAGTACGTGGAACTTTTGAATACTATCAAGGTAGATATTATCATACCTATATATCTGCTATAACATGGCATTAGGAAACCAACACCAATTCCTAAAATTAGTGATATTAGGAAACACATCTATCTGATATTTATGGCACGATCATATAGCTCAACAGTTTAAAGCATCTACTTTTTTTTGAGAATGAAGGTTTGATTCTTTACCTTAAATTTTAGTTTCTAATGAAAGTAAAAAAAGACAATAATTAACTTAAATTTTTGAAGCTAACATTCAAAATCTAAAGCATCACTGATCGACAAATGAAAAGGAAATACCATATGTTGCTTGGACATGACAAATCCCATATCCAAAATTGATTTGGTCAAAAGAAAGTAACCAAAATTATAAAATTTAAACACTTGCTGTTAAGAAAAATTTCCTATTACTACTGTCAGGAGAAAGCAGCAAATAACGGAGAACTTAAAAGAAAGCAATAAAGATTGGAAATATAAGAATTAACGTGAATAACTCAAACTGAAAGAAAAACCGTGATCAATCAAAAAGAAGTTCACTATGTGAAAATTATTACAAACACATAGAATTCTCTTGCTGATTCCAACTCCAACACTCTCAAAACTTTTATGCTACTCACACCCTTTTCTTTACTTTCAAACTAGAAAATACAGAAAGATAATTCAACTAGAATTAGGTCACCCAAGCTTTTAGAGTGCTTGGAGCTCATCGCTCTCAGAACTTTTTTGATGTAGAATTGTTCTCATTTAATAACTTGTCAAGAACCCTACAATCACAATCTCTATTTTTCAATAGATCTTACAGTGCAATGTAATTTCTATATTCTTTGTCATCCGTTTATTTATTTTTCACCTTCCAAATATTTTTTTCACAGCTTTTCTGGAAATAAGTTGGATTGCGGCAACAATTCACGTTGGTCCTGTGATTCGGACAGTACAAATTCAGGTTATTGGATCGGATTTGCCTTAGGTCCTTAGGCTTGTGGAAAATCTTTTCCTCCGTTTTGATAACTTAGGCACCCTTTAGCAGAAAGAGAAATGTGAAAGTTTCGTCATTTTCTCAGGTGCTTCAAATAAGTCGAAGGTTGGGCTCTTAGCTGGACCTATTTCTGGGTTAATGGTTACTCTTCTTTTGGTCGGATTATTGCTTTTGTTGTGCAAGCATAGATATAAAGGCTACAAGGGTGAAGTCTTCGAAGATGTTCCCGGTAATTGTTATGACTATCATTGAATTTTCAAAATGGATTATGCAAGCATCATTTATGGTGACTAGGTTTCATGGATATCGATATCAATGTAAATATAATTGTTTTCTCGGTGCAACCTTTTTTGCCAATTCTTAGTAGCGTTTGTACGTATTAGCACCTATCTAGAAATACAACTGTGTTGTATTTGTGATTTTTCTGAAGCATAGACTATCTAGATGCTACTCATCTAGAGAATTATTCCTTAAAATTTGGTCCTCTACTAGCATATTGAATTGCTCGAGATAATTGATATGTGATTCGTAGTTGCATAACAAAAATATTTTCCCAACTGGATTCATGAAGAGCTTGTAGAAATAGTTTCTCATGTTTCTAACTCTTTGATGTAAGTTTTTGTATTACTTGTCAAGTTAACCATCTTATGTCTTAAATGAAATTACTGGATAATTTGAGGTATAGTTATAATGAATAACAATTTTAAGAATAATAATTAAGTATATAATAACATTTTTTTAAAATCGCAAATATAGCAAAGTCTATTAACGATAGACTTCTATTGCTGATAGATTCTTATGATTTATTAGATATGGTATATCAGTGATAGATTTCTATCATTGAGATTTTGATAGATTTCGACAGATTTCTCTATATTTGCATTTTTTTAAATTTTGCTATATACTTAATTATTTTGAATCTAATTGCTATATTTCCAGTTATCGTACTTTGAGTCATTCATTAGTAATTTTATGAAACACGCAATAATTTCAAATGTAATCAAGTCACAAGCTGGAAAAGGGAATCAAAATTCCATATGCCTCCACCCCATCTCACCCGCACTAGAACTGAATTTTTTGTTCATGGAAGCGTGTCTAAATGTTTTTTTTCCCTAATCTCTCAATTAGGTGAAATTGATCGAAAAATTGCATTTGGTCAGCTGAAAAGATTTGCATGGAGGGAGCTACAGCTAGCTACAGAAAATTTTAGTGAGGAAAATGTTATAGGACAAGGAGGCTTTGGAAAGGTTTACAAAGGGGTGCTTGCTGATGGCACCAAGGTTGCAGTGAAACAGTCAACTAATTATGAACGCCTTGGGGAGATGCTTCTTTTCTGCGTGAAGTTGAGATGATTAGTGTAGCTGTTCATAGAAATCTATTGCGGCTGATTGGGTTTTGTACAACTCAGACTGAACGCTTATTGGTGTATCCCTATATGCAGAACTTGAGTGTTGCCAACCGTCTTCGAGGTATTAAATCATTTGCTTGTTTTGGATATGAAATTTGAAAAAAAAAAAAAATCTCACAATTTCTGTTTTCGTTTGAGCAGAAATACTTCAATGTTTGCATATTACATCATATATTAATGATCTGTAGATCTTGGTTTGGGCATAGGGAAATGAGAGAGTAACCAAGAAAACTTTAAAACTAAGGTCTAAGAGATCAATTGAGTGTCAGGTGCTTGAGTAGATCCTGGTTTGGGCAGAGGGAAATATTGGCCATGGGCTATTTCTTTCCTGTATCTACTTTTTTCATTTTTCGTAGTACTTGCTCAACCTTCAAATATTTTGATTACGGCCGACTTTTTAAGTCTAAAAAAAATATACATGAAGGCATTGTGCCCCTGTCATGTCCTTGGAAAGTAGCACCATTGTCTTAGTCCAGAGAACAACAAAATTTTCTACTCGTTTGTATTTAGTACTGAAGAAAGGAGTCCTCCAGCCTCTATAGGGGCCACTAGTTGGAAAATGACTTTTTGTGAGAGGGCGTGGTGGGTGCGGATTATCACATTCTTGAACTGGAAGGTGGTCTCAAGATCTTTCCTGGGGCGGGCTGCGGATAGGTGAAATTGTTGGGTAATTTAGCTAACTGGTTGCTACTTTCCCGTTACAACTTGAAGCTTTATAGAATATGATTGTTGTCAGTAAGTATGAACATCATTTCGATAAGTGATTTATAGGTGAGTTTCAACTTTCATTGTTGCATAGAGAGAAACAACCTTGATAAGTCTTTGGATAGTTGTCCTTTTCCGGTTAACTCCTTGCTCGATTGCTCTGTTCATCACCTTCCTGCTCTCATCATTTTATCAGTTAGTCTTTTTCTTTGTCGTTTTTACTTTTACTCTTCTCAATGAAAGCTTATGTAAAATAGTCTTGCAGGATACTGAGCATACAAGTTACTCATTTAATTCACAAGATGAACTTTGGCCAATTGTTATTGTATTGCCTTACTGATAAATAATTACTACCCTCTAGCTGATTTCTTTTGTAATCTCCTATGCCAGAACTTAAGCCTGGGGAACCTATTTTAGATTGGCCTACACGAAAACGTGTGGCATTGGGACAGCTCGTGGTTTTAGGATATCTTCACGAACATTGCAATCCAAAGATTATTCACCGAGATGTTAAGGCTGCTAACGTCTTGCTTGATGAGGATTTTGAAGCAGTTGTTGGTGATTTTGGCCTCGCCAAGTTGGTTGATGTTAAGAAGACTAGCGTCACAACTCAAGTTCGGGGGACAGCTGGCCACATAGCACCCGAGTACTTATCCACTGGGAAATCGTCAGAAAAGACTGATGTTTTTGGTTATGGCATTATGCTTTTAGAACTTATTACAGGACAACGCGCGATCGACTTCTCACGCTTCGATGAAGATGATGATGTTTTACTGCTAGACCATGTAAGCAAATTATATCAAAATCAGCACATCTCCATTTGAATCTATTCCTTCTTTATGCCAACTTCAATTAGCTCTACTATCATAAATATAATTTTGGCTTATTCATCTCTGTTTCTTAAAGGTCAAGAAATTGGAAAGGGAGAAGCGACTGAACATTATTGTGGACGAAAACCTGACTAACTATGATATTAGAGAGGTGGAGACATTGGCTCAAGTTGCGCTACTGTGTACGCAGCAATCTTCGGCTAGTCGGCCAACAATGTCGCAAGTCATTCGGATGCTGGAAGGCGAGGGACTCGGAGAGAGGTGGGAGGAATGGCAGCATTTAGAGGTGATTCGCAGACAAGATTATGAGAGAATGCAAAGAAGATTTGAATTAGGGAATGATTCCATTTATAAACAGGAAGCTATTGAGTTATCTGGTGGAAGATAAGGTAGCAATTACCAAGCTTTTTGATCCTCATCTATATGTCAGTTTTTTTCTGTTAGATTAGTTTGATTTGGGGGCCATCCTTATGAAATCATTGCCTTCTCATATCCTACTTTTGTACATTTCATTCACTTTTGTTTATATTTTTTTGGCTGTGCTTCTTTGTGTAATCTTAATTCCCTCAATTTAACACGTGCTGTGGCTGAAGTTTGTATTTGTAATACAACTGAGTGAATAGAGTCGTTATTTTCATACTTGGCATTGCATTTGCCAACATTGTAACTATAGAATAATTATTGTTTGAGCTTAAATAAAATTGTTCTTCGTTTCTAAATTGTTCTTGGTTCTGTGCTTGCTTAATAAGCATTTAAAGTTTTAATTTTTATTATTTTTTAAATAGTTTGTGTAAGTTTCAAATTACATATTTTAATTTTGTAATCTAATTATATATCACATGATAATGTAACATTTTTCATAGGATAAAATTAACCATATAAAAAAAAGAAAATTATAATATTCCCAAAGGCTCACGTGATTTAGAGTCAAACATTTGCAATGACCCTTCAAATTCGTCAAAAATGGGTTACTGAAGACTAACACTTTTCTTCTTTCTTTCTTTACAATAATATTGCATTTTAAAACAATGATGAACACAACATCCCTTTTGACCTAATTTCCACATTTAGAAAAAACAAAATAAAGTATATATTTAATTTATTTATAAAAAAAATAATAATTTCCTTTTGCTATGTTTGAGTATGAGCTTACATATTAATTAAATATTGAGTTTACAAGCGAAAAGTTAATGTAATTTTTTTTGTAAAATTATAGTTTACCTATTGTGGTGTATATATTATAAAATATAAATAATGAGTAAAATTTTAAATTTAATTTCAGCCTTTGATTTTTATAAATTAGACTTAGCAAATTTTTATTATCTATCACAATAAATTTCAGATAATATCGATCACTTTAATGATATATATCAATATATGTCTATTTAGATATATTGTGGTGTATAAGATTTTGTTATATTTATAAATATTTTCAATCATTTTACCCTATTTCAAAACAATTTAGTTCCTAAACTTTAGTCGGTGAATGTTTAGTCTCGATACTTTAAATTATTATTACTAACAATTTTAGTCCTTAAACTTTTAATAAAAAACATAACAAAACCTCCCCACTTAGCTTTGATAATACCTTTTAACTTTAAAAATCTACATTTTTTTTTAAATTATTTGAAGCTAACGTATTTACAAAATATAACCAAAAATCTATAATATATCAATAATAGGCACCGTAAATGCATATATTAATAAACTTTATTGATGTCTATCAATGTGCCTATCATATATAAAATACGAAGTTTTGTTATATTTTGTAAATATTTCGTTTCATTTTACTATATTTTAAAACATATTAACTCTAACATCTAACCAAAACATTATGGAATATCTTTTTGAAAAAAAAATTCTAAATGAACCAATATACGAACAACCATAATTAAGTTAGCAACATTATCAGATAATCAAAGACAGAAGAAGGAAAAAAAAAATCAGATAGTACAAGAGAACATAACATTCCTTTGATCATGATTCGTTTTTGGTCATGGACTCATGCGTGTCAAACAACAATACATATATAAAAGTAAAATTCAGAATGTGAACATACATATCTATATATATATAAGGAAATAATACATTAAAGTTATTCTTCCAAAAAATAAGGAAGATTTTTTTGTGTATTTGAAAGGTAAAAAAGGCGCAAAGTTCACATGAGATATTGAATGTTTTTTGTGTCCATAAAGTTGGTATTTATTTGCACAAAAGAAGCAAATTATTTGGATGATTTCATGTATATGATTGCATGCATGACGAAATATCTTTTAGTTTTCTCTCTTTCAACCTATGGTCAAATTAATCACATACATATTTTTATGGATGGATAGTTACTAATTAATTAAATGCAAAACTTTAACTCCATTTATATATATATATATATATATATATATTCAACCTACCACCTTGACTTTATTTAGTCAGTCTCTAAATTTCAAATAAATTATAGTTTGAGATTTGTTTACTAAGGTAATTGTGATAGGTAGTTGTATATATAATAATATTTTTTAAAAAAATTATAAATATATATACAGTAATCTATCGATCATAGATTTATGTTATTGATAAGTTGTTATATGGTCTATCTTATTGGTGACAAACTTCTATCATTAATAGACGATGACAGATTTTGTTATATTTGTAAAAAGTTTTTAAATGTTGATATATATGCTAATAATTTAAATTTAATTATTATATTTACAACTATAATCTTGATTGGTGATGATGCATACTTTAACTAGTTGAGTTGCACCCATGTAGATAAACACTATGGTCTCGACCTTGATATCATTTGGCTTGATAAAAATCATCGGTGTATCCCATGTTTGGGAGTGATTTTTATTTAATCACTTTTTTCATATTCAAAATTACTTTGAGATGTGTTTTGAATCAATTAAAATTAATTTAATATTTAATTTCACACCTTTTAAATACTATTTTCATTTCATCAAAGTTAATTTTAAATGACATATAATAGCTTTAAACCTAAAAGGCTATCAATATAAGATGTAGCAAATCAAGTTATCCACTCCCCTTGGTTCAACCTAAATGGGCATACCTATACACCATTGACCTCGAGAAACTAAATTAGTATTTATCTTAAAATTAATCGACAATTAATAGAAGAATTACCTCATATACTATATAATTGTAACATCCACACTTTTTTCAATTTGAGATATTCATCATGTTTCTTTAAGATAACGTACCTTTTTAGTTTTTCATCATGACCGAATTTTCACATTGCCTTCATTAGAATAACCAATACCTTATATTAAGAAAAATAGATTAGAGTTCTATCTTAAAATTAATGGACAATACAAGAAGTAATCCACCAAAAAGTGAGTTTGATTTAGTGGTATTGACAGGACCTATGAGAGGACGGAGGTTTAATCCACCACCTCATAGTTATTGTACTAAATAAAGTACAAAAAGTATTAACTTCAAACGTTCCACCACTAGGACGTAATGACCGTCGTCATAAAAAATAAGTAATTAAAAAAAGGAAGAAAAGAGATCACTAGCTCACACGTGAACATCACACCCTTAAATTATAACTTACCCTTCAAAACCCTAAATGAGTTCCCAATTTTGAACAACCTTTTTCAATGTTTGATTCTTATGGAGCCCGTGAGTCCTTATTCATCATCTGCCCTTCAAAGTCTATCTATAAATATCCCAAAATCATCACTTTCCAATTCTTCATCAAACCCCAAATCAACTTTATTAACCTCAGCTCTCTACAAAAATTCCCATAAAACATATATCCATATATCTATATCTTTGTAAAGCAAATTAGTACACACTTCTGTACTATAGGTTTTCCATGTCGGTTTCCTTGGAAGCTTTGGCAATGGCTGGATTGATTCCAATGAGTGGGCTATGGACGCTGAAGAATGGGAAAGAAACGAGATCGACGTTGTTCCACCACATTTATTAGCCGATGAAGAAGATGACGAGGATGGTGATGAACATGTAACGACGAGTACTATTAGTAACTATTGCTTTCCCGTTGATGGGTCATTCGAGGGATGGCGTGGGAGAGATTGCAAAGCTGATGGTGGCCATGGCCATGGCATTTTGGGGATTTTTTGTAGTCTAAGCAAAGTCATAGAGAAAAGGGCTTCTAATGGGATGAGTTCAGTGAGAATAATAGTCAGAACTATTTTAGGGTTTTTGATGGTGATGACCATGAAGATAATTAGTGCACAAAGATCCAAGATGTAACAAATTTGGTGGATATATTTTGCAAGAAAAAGTTGATATATATGTTTTTTTTTATTTACATTCTTTCAGAATACATTATGGTAATATAGGAAGAAAGAAAGCTTTCGTTTTCATCTGCTGTAGAGAATTGAATTACGACCATTTTACGTGAAGATGTTTTATGCTAATTGAGTTATACTTATTTGTTAAAGAATGATAAGAAAAGATTCGTTGAAATACTTGAGTTTTCTTTTTTATATCATCGTAAGTGTTCATTAAGGATATTAATTATGAAAGTTTAAACTTAGATAATAAATTAATTGTAGTTAACCCAGATAAAAATATAACATTTTAACCAAAATAATATAAAAATGTTTTAGAGTTAGTATCAACTTACTAGCAATGATAATATGCACTAGATCCTATATCATCATACCCTTCACTTTTAAATACGTTTAATTTTTAGACGAGAGTAAGTTTTAAGTCGAGTGATCATTTGAAAAATCAAGTTATAACGACGAATGATATTATTTCATAAGAAATCAGTAAAACTTAACCCTAGGTTGTTTCTAAATTATTATATATGTGAACAATATATTTTGTTGAAAAATAATATCCTCTTTAAAATATCGAGAAAAGCTATTTTATAAGTTAGACCTACTACAATGTGATGAATATTCATAATAACCGTGCAAGGATAGTATGTTTGTAGAAGCATCGTAACTTTGGATATTTTTCAAATAGAAAAAAAATTATCCGATCATGTCGATCTCGTTAATTAAATCCAAATCAAAGCGTTCTTTGTCACAAAACAAATGAATAATCCATCTTTTTAGTTCACGTATGTTTCTTCTCTACGTAAAGTAAAGACGATATGTACACTCCGTCTGTCTCCTTGAAATAAAAGAAATAACAATCCTGCTTTCAAGAACACGATAGTTATAACTTTGATCACACACATATATATAAAAACTAAAACAGTAAACCTTTTGAGTTAATAATTAAGTACATTGTATAACATTTCTAATAAATTACAAACAATATAGCAAAATCCATATGTAACGGACTCTATCATTTAGTAGATAACTTCTATAAATCTAAAAAAACTATATCTAAGATTTGGTGCATTATGATTGGTATTATTTGAAAAGGTGCATAAAAATTATGGATATAGATTATTGGAGATAGTTCTAACACACACCTATACATCCTACGATAATGAAAGATTAGAAGCCATGCCTTTGGCTGTCTCATTGAACAATTTCTCTATCCAACCCTCAGCTCGAATAACCCTAACAATGTGTTGTGCATGTAACCATCCCTCAATGATCCTCCATGTCGTCACTTCGAGCTAACCACTTAGTAAGTTTAATTTTCAAGATTGGCGTACCGAAGCTTATAGCCAAATTGCATCATTTGCTCACGAGAAAACCACCATTTTAATTATTTACCAAGCCAAGACCATTCAAACCCTAATCTGTTCTCAAATTTGAATAAACTTTTTCCAATATTTTGATTCTTATGAAACTCGTGAGCTTAATTATTCAACCTTCTTCACAAAAACCCACACATCACCTCTAGCTCTTCAAATCTCATTTATATATATATATATATGTTTGTATATTATCATTCATCACATTCAAGAAATTAGCCCATTTAATCTCTCAATATTATTCCCAAATTATCAAACCTCTCTGATTTCTTATTAACCATGAGGGTTTCTTTAGAAGCTTTGGCAATGGCGGGGATTGATTCCAATGAGTGGGCTATGGATGCTGAAGAATGGAAAACAAATACTCATCAAATGGAGAACGACGACATAATTCCACCGCATTTATTAGCCGACGAAGACGAAGAAAATATAGCAGCCAAGGAATTATGCATTTCCGGTCACCGAAAAGATGACGGACTGGTGGTGTTTTGTGCTTTCCGGCGATCATATGCAATTTTAAGAAAAATGATGGAGAAGAGAGCTTCCTAATGGCCTGAAATCAGACATTATACCCAATTCTTGAGAACCCAATATGTATATTTTGCTAATTTACCCCATTTTTTAAAAAATGTAAACATACCTACATATATATAACCGAATATATAATAGAAGATAAAACGGTCGAAAATATTTATAAATATAGTAAAAATTTTTATTTTACGATTATAGATATTGATAAACTTCGATTTATAATCTATGATTATACTATTTGTTATTACGTGTAATCTAAAATTGGCCATAGTTCACCGTTGTGTCATATGGTCATGTTTTGTAATAAAAGAAACTAAGTTCATCATCCATTTCAAGAGTCGATGGACCTCTTTTAAGGCCAATGTCATCACAAGAAGAAGAAGAAGATGATGGAGACCTTCCCATATTCTACTTTTTCTTTTTCTCTCTTATGTTTTTATTTTTTCTTCCCACTTTCTTCAAGATCAACTTAAAAATTTAAGTTCATGTAAAAGAAGTATACTTAGCTTAGATGTTCTATTTTATTTTATTTTACTTTTTCAAAATTTTAATGGAAGAAAATGGTGGCTTCCTACTTGGAAACAAAAATGTGTTTGTTTTTTGTTGATCTAAATTGTGGATGCCCATTTTTATCTAATTTTCCACAATATCAACTGCATTTCTATTTTGGTTAAGTTGTTTTTTTCTTCTTTTTTAAGTTGATCTTAAATGTGTTTGGATACTCTTTTTGAGCTAATAAATGAAAATTATTGCATTAAAAATTATTTGGTTTTGTAATGTAGATTGTTTTTGTCACTTCTTCACATGCATGTTTCCTCTTTTGTATCATTGTCTATATATTTTATTGTTGGTTGCATTTTGATTGGTTTGGTTTGTTGATTGAGTTCATGAGTAAATTTCTTAATTTAAGTTTTAAGTTCATAGGAGTATATTATTTTCATAAATTACGTAAGGATAATTATATTAAATAAAAGGAAAGGAAAGGGAAAGAGAGAGGAAAAATTCCTAAATTTTGTCATTAATTTGTTTCCAATAAAACACCCCAATTTGTTATTTTGTTAAAAAAAAAGTTAAGACTCGAAACTATTGTTGTGGAACAAAATTAAGTTGGCACACAAACACCTTCTCGATGTTCTAATGCTCCTAATTTTCATCTAACAAGTTTCAATTTTCATCATAGTCATTCTAACAAATGTTTATTTCCTATGAGTTTTGAAACATTTACGAAGACTAACAACAATATCACAACAATATAACAAGTACAAAGTTTTGAAATAATAATAATAGGAAACACTTGTTCAACTCAAGAAAAACTTGTTGAAATATTTCAAAGATTGCACTCCAATTTTAATCATCTATTGTAATTTTGCACTTTTTAATCGATAAAAATGAATTGAACTTGTAAGGACGATTAGGAAATCTTTTTCTTGAAAGAAAAAGAATGAGAAGATGTCACTCTAACCATGCTTTTTAGTTTGTTGTTGTTTTAATATAAATATTATGGGGTATAATCGATGACAACGAGTCAAACCATGATCTCCTCGGAGGCATTCGTTTCCTCTTAATTTTTTTAGGCAGGAGGTAATATCGACGGATACTTGTTAGCAAACGAACAAGCAGACAAATGAATATGTTGCTTTATACAATATTTGAGGGATGCACCAAAAGCTTTTGGCTCAAATTTGGAATGCGATCACGAAAGCTTTGGCATGAGTTGTTGGGGATCATAAATCTAAAGGAATGGAGACTATTTCTTGCCACTAAAACGTGCATTGTCCTTCTGCATATCGGTTTTGGTTCTCTTTGGAAAACTTTGAGTTGGTTGGTTGGTATCATTTCCTATATCCATAATCTATGTATGATCTTCTGACATCTTTGAGGAGAACGAAATGACAACACTTTCAAGAATGTTTCTTCTTCTTTATAGCTTATATCTTTCTTCTCGAACTTCATGTTCGTAACTTACATATAAGGTACTTGGTGTTCATTTGTTCCATGCAATTTCCAAACCTTCCATAAGCATAGCATTCATTAGATGAAAACTCTTGAGACATATATCAGTTGTGCTTATGATCACCCCTTTGATTGAAGAACTCTCCAATACTTTTTACTCATCAAGTCATCATAGTACATCAAAATTTGAGACTGCTACAAGATTCAACAAGCATACATACAGGGGCAGAAAGCCTACAAATCATGTTTCCAGAACTAATATTCAATTTTGAGACAATGTTTCATTCAAAATCATAGTAGTCTAAATCTTCATGGTATGAAAAGAAATGACAATCATATTCCTTCAGGCAAAGTTATCAAGTGGCTATAGCAACTCACTCGAAGGCAGCAAGAAAAACAGCCAACCCAGGAAATATTTTTTGAAAAATCAACCAATTGAAAGGGAGAGAATTTACTAGGATTCCCAGTTTTGTATACACACAATCACAGCAAAATCAACTACTTGAAATTCTCTATGATGCATCCTACTGCTCTATTAACCAAACAAAACCTTGAAAGAAAACTTGGGATTCATCAAAAGTAGAGATGAAAACTTAACTTTCAAAGGCTTAACCTTCTGTGGGAGAGATTTTGATGGTGTCAATCCGCTCATCCTCCGGCAAAATCGACCAGTTCGGAGACGGCACGGCTCGTAACCAACGAAAATCATCTACATTTTCCCAATTCCCTGTCTCCACGCCAAGGGTTGCATCTGTGAGATCTTCTTCAATTCCTTCGTAGCTCACACGATAGGGAGCGAATCGCACGCTGCTACTATCTTCAATGATCGGCCTACTCCTGACTCTGAGATAGAAATCGCTTTTCTTAGCGTTGTGA
The DNA here is from genome assembly GCF_000004075.3 of Cucumis sativus. Lineage (NCBI taxonomy): Eukaryota > Viridiplantae > Streptophyta > Magnoliopsida > Cucurbitales > Cucurbitaceae > Cucumis > Cucumis sativus. The sequence goes on along the minus strand of NW_022279561.1, from coordinate 176,249 downwards.
ATCCGGATTTGATGGGAGGCCATTGCAAAGGTACATTCCTCAACATCATCAATTAGAATTGAACCCATTACAGGTCCTGTGTAAACTTTGCAGTTTCTTAGTTTGTGAATAAATAATGCCCTAACACTACCGATCAACTTGACCTCACAAGAACTAAGACCCGAGATAGTGAATTCCCCAACATCTGATCCCTTGAAATTCTTTACCAGAATCTCTCCGTCCTTGTCTCTGATTCCTGGAGAATCCCGCGCGCTGTAACTCGCTTGCTGTTGCTTGTTCATTAACATAGAATCAGCATTTTCAAGCCCTGGATCTTTCGACTCTGATTTTTGGTCTTTCTTCGTGGCTTTGTTTTTGAATGAGAATTTCTTTTTAGGTAGCAACTCAGAATTTAAATTATCGAGGGCTTGTTTCAATTCCGAAATGGATTTGAGTGAAGCTCGTACCTCGTATGAGGGCAAAGAGTAAGAGGATTCGGCAACGAGCTTCTCGAGGTCGGAGATTGAGGTGGATATCCCATCGAGGTGAGATCTGAGTTGAGCGGGGTCCGGCGGTGTGAGGCGGCATTGGGCGAGTGCCGACTCGATGGCGCGCTTGGAGTCGGAAAAGCGGTCGAGAAAGGAAGAAGTGGAAGAGGTAGAGGAATCGGATTCCGATCTGCGAGTTATGGAATTCTCTAAGCGAGTTTGATTGCGATTGGCTAGGCGTTCGATGACTGAAGCATGCTTCTTTTGGAGATTCGCGTCTGAAGGATCTGAAGGAATAGAATTAGGGATCGACGAAGGTTCATCAGCGTCCGCCATTAATGGATGCTTCGGTTGCAGCCGCGAGTTTTTTAATTTAACGATGACGGAAAATGGGTTGCGTTATACTTCAATTTTGAAACCAACCTTATTTTATTTAATATATAGAAAACAAATCTATCTTTTAATTTTCTTTTATAAAATTTCATCTATACCCTCATCCATGAAATTCAATCATTGCAAAACTAATTATTATGAAATTTCATTATTCTAAATTTACTACAAAATTAAATGCAATAAATTAAATAAAAGTGGTTATAAATATTTTGAAATTCTATAAAATATATGTATATAAATTTGAAGGTTTAGCATAATTCCGAAGTACACAAGCTCTTAAGTGAATTGAGAAAATGGAAATACAAGTAGGCTTTTGTTATTAGAAGAGTTTTTATGTTACTTGATAGTTGATTTTTCGTAGGAAGCTAGCTTTGGTAGAGCTCTCATCTCTTATGGTAAAATGGATTTTGACAACTAATTAGGCAAAATCAGTTATTTTAATTGTGAATTTTAATTTTATTTTCTTCTATAATTTTGTGAGTGTTTTTCTAATGAGAAATACGGAAGAGGAGGGAGAGATAATGTAAAAGTGAAGAATTTGGAGAATATTTTAATGATAATTTTTTTAAAAACATATTAGTTTTAAAGTCGGAAGGATTGTTGGATTGTTTAACAAGATCATCTAAATTTGACACCCTCGTATTACATGGATAGGTGATTTAAGTAAAATTTACTTTGGTCTTAAATTAGGATATAAATTTTACGGTACTAATATTAATAATAATTCTAAAATATTAAAATCAAGTTTTTTTTAAAGAAATATTTTAAAACATGATAATTAAAAAATAAAATTTAGATAAATGTTTAAATAAGTTTTATTTAAATGATAGAAAAGAAAAACTTTTAAATAAAAGTTGAAAGAGAGCGCCCATCTCTCTTCACTGTTTTTTTAAGACTCGACCTTTCTTTTTATTTATTTTTTAAAACAAGATTCTTCCTTCTTTTTTTTCTTTTCTTTTTTTTTATTTAAAAAAAACGTAAAAATCAACTATTTTATGTAAAATATTTCGAAACAACATTATTTTGATATAAAAATATTCAATTCAATAAAATAATAGTATAAGAAAATATTAAAATGTATAGCATGGTATTACACTAGTAGTTAGAAGTAGTTAATGGGCTCAAATTTATATTAATTTTTGCAACTGAAATTCATGTCTTAAAGTTACAAAAGAGTAAACTACGTGGTAGACCTATTTGAATAAAAATAGGTAGGTGCATTACGAACATCACTCATAATTATACACCTTTCTTACCACTAAAATATATTTCAAAAACCAATGCATAAAAATTAGTAGAACCAACAATCCCCTATTTAGGAAGGCTATTTCATCAACATTTGTTACGAGGTTATGAGGTTACTATCACCTTTCATGTTTGAATATTTGACATAACAGATGCTCGAAACGACTCCTCATCTCGTATCAGAGGTGGGATACTCCACGATCCAAACCGATGTGCTGACACCTTACCACCTGATTACATGTCAAAATGATTTGATATGTCTTCATATTTCAGGAATTTTGTGCTTTAAAATGTTGGACCAGTTACCTTCTTTAGTGGCCTCTTCACATCTCCTTTGGTAAAGTGAGGATAAATGAGGATCCAAAGCTTTTAATAGTTCGTCATACTTTTCCTCAGCCTCGCTCACATATTTTGCCTGAAAATGGTTACCACACAAACTTAGTATTAAGAATCAAAGACGTGGTACAAGCTGTATATATGCCGGTTACCATGAGTAATCTGTTGAAAAGGATTATGTTTTGTTCAGTTACAAATTTAATCTTTGAACTTTGATCTTGGTGTTTATTTAATCTTCCAATTTTAAGCTTAACACCAAATCTCTTCTATGTAATTTGGAGCTGCTTCAGAAATCAAATGAAATTAAAGCTACCTCAAGCACTCACCAGCGCTGTTGGAGCTGAAGCTCCATACATCCGGACAAACATCCGCAGAATATTGAAATTATTCTCTAGTACATCATCCTACATGAAGATCATAGCTTTTATTTGCAGCTAAAAGGGTCAGAAAATATATTAGAGAATTGGTAAACTCACCTCATAATCAAACCTAACAGAAAGTCAGTGAGTCAACCCAGCATCAAGGGAAACCAGTGTTGTGCTTGCCAAATGATATTCAAATTAATTATTAGTAGACATCAATTCAGGAGTCAAGCAAAGCTATTGCCTATTAGCAGAACTCAAAATGGGTGATTGTTCAGAGTGCTTGGAAGCAGGAGGAGAGGGAAGAATACTTACAAATCGTCAGCTATCTCAACTAGCAATTCTGAGATTGATAGAAATTCCATGTGCAAGTCATTAACCTTCAAAAAAACTTCAGCACGACATAATCAAACTAACAAAGTAAGGTGGATAGCAGATCAAAAACAAATTGCAACGCTAACACATCAGTTAACAACTTAATATAAGAAAAAATAGTAACAAACACAGTTAAATCAGAAGATTGACAAAATTACTAAAGAACACAAGAAGGTAAGTCCATTAGGCTTATAATTCAACCACTGGAAGCCCCCAGATATTGTCTGTAGGACTAGTACATATCGTAATGTATTATCTCTAGCAAGTACTTCATGAAAAGTTAGATTATTAAGCTTCTAAAATGAAATATTAAATGGCCAAAGCTGTAATTGACATAACCTTCTATCCTAGAAGTGGAAAGTTCGATCTCCTATCCTATTATTGTTGTGCTAAAAGAATGAAATATTAAACAAGAAAGAATTACTTCTTTCCTCTCAACTGATACAAAAGAAGGTTCAACACTCTATAATCAAAAGATTTCAGATGAATAGCCCGCATTACATCCTCGATAGAGACCTAAACAAAATAGTTGGGATCAGCATGAGCACAAGGAGTCCCAACAAGAAATAAATAAAAATAAATTAAGACTACAACAACTACCTTCCATTGCTCGCCAATGCACCACATAGGTCCCTTTCCAAGGCCCAATACTCCTCTCCACTTCTCAGTTCGTGGACCAATCTAGGCATTGGAACAAACAAAGAAGTCAATATTGCCATTCAAAGTAAGTCCCAACTTCTCAAGTGGAAAAGAACATGGTTTGGAGCAAATCATCAGACCTGTCTGTCAATAAGCCATGTGATTTAAGGAGATTAATAAGTGGTTGAAGTGGATCAGATCTGATAGCACTTAGAATCTTAGTGCTCTTTTCATTTGTTTCCTAAATCTCAGTGGAAAAATCATATGAAAGTTCGTCAGCTAAATGCACAAGTGCTTAATTGCCATGTTTCATCTTATCCAGTATTCTATTAACACCTGAGATTCTCCAAAAGCAAATCCACCCAAAACTATCTTCTCATTCAAAGTGTCCAGCTGCAGCATGAAGATAAATTCATTATGCACAAACAAAACAGAACCCAAGGTCACTGAGATCATAGTAAAGACATGATTGGGTTATAGAAGTGGCCAAGTGGGCATGAGCATCAAAAATAGAAAAGGTGAGCCATCTGATTTACCAACCGAACCAGCTTCAGTAAGTCGACTTAATGATACATCTTGATTTGGGCCAGTTGCTAAAGCCCATCAAAAAAATTGTTTTAAAAAGAAGAATAAATATAAACAAATAAATAAACGTGTGTTTTGTGGCAATGTGTTGCTGCGGCTCCTTAGGAATAACTTCTTCCTATTCTCGTGTCTCCTTTCTCCACCTTTATTTTCTTCTCCTTTCTCCACCTTTATTTTCTTCTCCTTTCTTCTTCTTTTCTTTCTTCTTTTCTTTCTTCTTTTTGCTCCTCTTATCTTTCTTCTCTTCTCTTTCTAGCTTCATCTCTTCTTTCTTCTATTCTTCTTCCTTCTCTTCTCCTTTTCTTCTTTTCTTCTCCCTCTCTTCTTTTTAATCTTCTCCTTTCAGTACTTTTTTCGTTCATTTCACCAAACAATGAACCTCTTCAAACTAGTTAGCTGAACCCAAAACTGACACCGAATGATCAATGATCTCCTCTATATAGATGTACTACTTCAAGAAACGTGTATTTATATTCACACCACACTCGGATGAAGTTTCTTCATTCTGTCAAAGTTCATTTTAGCAAAAGATATTCAAATATTCTCCATCCACTAATTCCTGTAGTTGTTTACATTGAGACCAAAGCAAAATTCAAATTCATTTCTTCTTACTTTCTTTCTTTCTTTGTGTTTTTCTTAATAAGAAACAATTGATGTAACATCCTCCAACCTTCGTATTAATCATTGAAGAGTTTTTTCTCTTCTCCCTCTCTCTTTCTCTTTAATTTTTTTTTTTCTTAACTGCAACATTATCCTTGAACCTTTGTACATCTAATTTTCCACCAAAGACAACTAAAGAAAAGAGTAGGACATAACCTGATATATGTAACTTTCCGTAAATGACAGAATGGGAAAGTATTTGAATACAGATTGAGGTTTGTTTGCATCCATTCCGTGAAACATGAAATAAGATCTGAACTGCAGAATGAATTATAATGTCAGCTTGTTATATGGCAGAATTGTCATAGCCTAAGTTTACTAATCCAAAAGATTCTAGACATAAAAGAATTATTTTAAAGGAAAAAGGCCTAAAATCCGAAAAGAAAATCATGACAGTAATTGTATGCCTTGAGACCTGAATTAAAACAAGAACCGAGATTACAAAATGGGGAGAGGTGATAAGACATCTAACAAGCCCGTAATATGACTGTTAAAAGCGGTAAAGTAAAATAGACACTGAGTTACATGGAAACCCAAGTACCGAAGAAAAACCACAATTGGCTCTCTTATTAATTTCTCATATTAACAAAAGATACAAAAGGGAAGACTTATGATAAAAGGGATAGGAAATTAGGGTAAATCCTTCCTTGGGCCAAGCCCATTAATTCTAACAATGACTTACAACAGCACGTAAATAAATAAATAAATAAAACCTTCCCAGTTTAGACCAGAAGAAGAGGAAAAAATCAATAAAAAGAAAGTCCCTCAATTGAACAAACTAACCACTTTGAAGACAATGTTTTTAAATCCAACCGATTCCAACTTCAATTTTGACATGTTGTACCACTCCTCAATTTTCACTCCATGTAACCACCTTCTAAACTAAGAAGCATAGATACGAATACAACACACACATAGGACACGACACAAACATCATGACACTTCATTTTTTAAAAGTCTAGGAAAGCATTACAAAATATACATTGTTAAAAATATATACCATTTTAATATAAGGAAATACAAAGTTAAAAAGTTGATGCATTTGTATGCTTAAAAAATGAATTTGGTGCATTTTGTTCCCAAAATTTATTCGAAGTTAAGTGTTCTAGACATGTCTGACAATGTTGGACCTATATTGCCTTTGTATAACTAGTAAGTGGTAACTAGCACATCCACTGCAATAACAAGTGTCCAATATATGTCCAGCAAGTATCAGAGTGTACAAGTGTCTAAAACGTGTCAAACACGGACACCCTAGCCAAATCAAAGTGTCTGCTTCTTACTTCTAAACCTGAGATTCCAATGTGTTGGAGAGGAAATACCAGCAGTTCGTCACAAAATCAGCAATAGTGAATTCTTCGGTGAGCACCTCCAAGTTCCTCAGTTAGACCCACTAACCCTAAAACCTTAGCTTTTCTCCATCAACTGATTTACTAGTGGAATATTGCTACAAAAGAGTCCTGCACTCAGCTAATTTGAAACCCCTTACTTTGGAAACAAAGAGGGGACAGCAAGGAAGAGACTGACCAACCCAGCCCAGCCCATCCACAGGTCTGAACCATATATGCTGCCGAACGACCATATGCCATCAGAGGTATTTGCCAATGGAAGTCCCCAAAATATTTAATATTCAATCAAAGATTCAAAACAAAAATAAAAAGTCTATACCATGCACTTACAAAATCTTCAAGTGTAGAATTTGCACGCTGCATTGCATCAAGCCAACCATAGCCATTTCCCACAATAGTTCTGGGAACCAAGATCCAGCTATTGTCACAATAAGGCTGCAAAGTGTTTTCCATCTCCTTTCCCCTATAGTCTGAAAACAAATTAAACCATAGCAACCAATCAATAGTAGGGCCACTACCTCCGCAACAAACAAATAAAATCTCTCTCCAAGATTAAACATCAAATATAACCCTACAACAAATACCAATAAACAAAATCATTCCACCTTTCCTTATTTTATTGATCTACATCTACATTTCAGTTAGATCATAAGAATAGATATCAAAGCAAGCTGCTAAGTTTAATTGACATAACATTCCATCCTAGAGGTGGAGGTTTGAATCCAACCCCAATTGTTGTACTTAAAAAAAAAATCATAAGAACATAGTACCTCATCATCGCCAAGCAGCAATGATACATCGCCAAGAAACTCTTCCGAAAACTGTAGAACAAAAGAAAAGTTGATGGGCAGGAGTCAAATGAATCAAAGTCATCAGTGGTTTAGCTTGCACTCACCTTCAGGCATGTATTCAGAAACCAAATCGAATTTATCGTCAAAGTCAAGCTCTCCACATGGTTGCACCTAACATACAAATACAATTCAATTATGAAACAAACTCACATCAGAACAACGATTCATCAGCACCAATAAATCAAGCTGCAATCAAGAAACATACATTTTACTAGGGAAGTGGAGGAATTGAAATGTTCAAATTGGATGAGGAATTTAGAACGTAAAGCAGAGATGAAGTTGAGTGAGAAAGTACAAAAGGAGAAGGAAATTGGCAATGAATCGATTGGAGGAAGAAGAAGAAGTGATGGGGATTCCGCGGGAGTCCATTAATGTAATGAGTGTATGTACTTGTTCTAGTTTCCTTAGTTCTTCCATTGTTTTCCCTTTCTTCTCGTTCTCACCCACAAATTTGATGACTCGCAATCAACTCGTCTTTTAAATTTGTTTTCTGAAATCTGAAACAATAATATATATATACTCCACACTTCCTGCCCACCTTGAATTTCATTTTCTACTATTCAAAATAAATTTAAGGTAATTATAATATGCAGTAATATTTTTAAAAAATTATAAATACAGTACTGTCTACAATTCCTAATAGACAATTATTTTAAATATAATTGTTATATTTGCAACTTTCAAATAAATAATGCTGGGAAAATTTAGAGATTAATTTAAGGAAAAAATAAAGTGTATTTAGTGATACCAAAATGTTCAAAAATTGAATTTTTATTTAAATAATTGTTTAAAATGTATTTATTTTTAAAAAATGGTTAAAAATAGTAAAATATTTACATATTTAATAGAAAAAATTAAAAATAAATTGAATTTATAATTTGACATATTTAAATGTTTCAATTAATTTTTGTTTAATATAATCTTGTATTTTAAAATTTGAATATAATGAAAACATGAAAGATATTGTTTATGTATTTGGAGAGTTAGAATGGTAAAATTCAAAAATAATTTTTGGAAACATATTTCATATTGCTACACAAATGATATTTGTTGAAGTGAAACATACTCTAAATATTTCCATTTTTTAAAAAGATTTTTCATTTAGAAAAACAGATAAAACTGTGTACTCTAAATTGTTTGTGTATTTGTACTCTAAATATTAAAGCTTAAAGCTTAGATGTTTAATACTTTAGTCTATCCCAATGAGTAGGGAGAATTACGGGTGGAGTCTCAATTTTTATTTCTAATTTGATATTTCTCTCAAATAATAAACTATTATTTGTTTGTGTGTGAATATAATTAATCTATTGTTAGTAAATCGTAGAACTTTAGTTTGAATTCTCCATTGTTATTGTTCATCAAAAGCATGTTTAGAAGTGATTTTAATAAAATTATAGTCTCAAGCATTTTTTAAATTTGGTTGTCATTCATCTGTAAATAACGGAACTTTTACAATAGATACTTCTCCTATACTGATAGTAACACATCCCATCAACTTAAATCAAACCTGTGTGAACAAATTTTTACCATATACCAGACACAAAAAGAAAAAAGAAAAAAAAAAAAACCTTTGTTTATATGATCACAGATTGGCCATTCACTACCCGACAGTTCCTTCTCACTTCCCCGGCCGGCCAGATTGCAAGTCGCCCATCTTCGACATACCTTCCACAAATGCATCAAAAAATGCACTTTGATTTTTGCTAAAGAACCTCACGTACTTTCTAGTTTCACCGAATGTGTAAAGAGTTTCATCAGAATTCAACAAACCCTCCCACCAACCAAGTCCTTGAAGTACTGATTGTCAAAAACGTAAGGTGTGGAATCAAGGTTGAGTGTCACATTTTCATCCACGCCATGAGGGCATCGCTTGAAGAGCTCTTCTCTGAACCTAGGCTCGATTGCTGGGTCTGGTCGTCCTGTGCCGGATTGGTTGTAGAGTCGAAACATGATGGAGAAACATCGGCCTTTGCCAATTGAGTGCGAACCTGAAAGAGCTACCAAATCTTTGACGGAGAGGTTGTATTTGCTGAAAAGGTCAATGAGAGAAGTTGCATTGGCTCTTGGACTTGGCATGATTTGGTCCGAGTCCTCTTGGCTTGCTGTTAAACTGTCCAGCCGTCCCAGTTCTACTGGCCAATCAGGGCCGCCTGTCTGAATAAATACAAGTTATGTTCATAAAAATGTGAATTTCATCTCAAAATTAATTATAAATTAGAGAAATAGCTCATAACTTCATCCTATTATCTTATTTTTGTTTTCAGATTGAATATATTCCTTCAGACTTAATGAATTTATTTCTTTCTTGTTTATGACATATAAGTGAAAGATCGAACATTCTAAGTTGATAATTCAAATGTGAATCGATTGAGTTATGTTTATTTTAGCTTAATGAATTTAGATTCGATAGGGTTAAAAACAATCAATAATAAAAGTGGTTATATTTTGATTTCTTTGGACGTGAATTCTTGACAAAATGAGCAAGAGGATGACATTTGGAAAAGTAGTTGGGGTGGGAGGATGGGGATGGACCAGTTTGTTATGAATTTTTGGCAGGATTGTTGGTGGAGCTTTTAAACCATTGGAAGTTACTTGCTTATGCAAGGGTTACTGTCCAACTCTGCTTTATTAACAAGCTACTATTATTATTGGGTACCTTACTAATTCAGTACAAGGTATCAATCCCACTTAACTCTTTTCAAACAACTTATGAACCATACAAATAGTTGTGATACTTTTCTCATCACTTACACCTCATTTCGTAACTCTTTGAATTTTGATTTTTTAAACTTAAGCTTATATACATCATTTCACAACCATTGTTTAGGACGATGTTTGATTGTCTATATTTTAGGAGTATTTTTTACTAAGAATGAGAAAACTATGAACATGGAATTAAGAGAAAATGAACCCAATTTAAAAATGAAAATAATAATTCTACCCATCTTAGATCGACTGAATTAGGAAACATGCATGAAAGTTGATTTCTCTCTTTCGAAGATAAAAAAATATCATATGCTAAAAATATTCTCTCGTGTGTTTTAAGTTGAAAAATGGTGTCACATCATGTCGGTCTGATTTTCTATGTCTCATACAACTTTCTTTTGTTGTAGGGTAAAAGATATAACAATAGTTCGATTTTTATAATACATATATACACATTACTCCGCTCTTTCTTATACGGTAGAAATACTCTCTGATTCTATAAATTCTTACTTTTCAATTCAATGTTCTACTTCTTATCCTAAATATTTCTTTTTAAATTAAAATCCAACGATTATCACGAAGTATTCAAATTCTATATTAAATCGTTTTAAAAAATGGAGTTCACTCAAATTTGGACTGTTGTTTGGTAGCAAAAATTTCAAAACAATTAAGTGGAATTAATGGAACTGAAATGTTAAATTGAAAGGCAGTGTTGGTTGATTCGTTCCTCTTTCTTGTGTTTTCGGAATTTCGATTTGTGGATTTTAGGAGAAGGATTGAGAGTGAAAAACGAAAGCAAAGAAGATAAACATCAAGAAAAACAAATCTCAGGCTCCAATAAGAATTTCATAGCACAAAAAACAGAGAGGTAGAAGAAACGGAAGTACTCACCAAAAAGACAGCGTCTCTGGATGCCATAATTATGATATCTGCACAAGAAACAATGCCAGGACAAACCTTCTCCAAAGTCTCTTTCACTTCATCAACGACTTCGTAAGATCTAAGCGAATTAATGTTAGCAAGAGAGAGTTTCTCTCCAAGCATCGTCGGCGTATCATCTAGCAACATAGAAGCATCACAGCCCTGAATTAGACAAAGGAAACGCCGATTCAGAAGCCAAACAGGTAAAGAAAAAAAGCAAAATCCAAAAGAACGAACAGTTGGGGGGATCAATTACATTAACAAAGCAATCGTGAAACTGGAAACGCATAACGGAGGCGACACTACGAGGTTCTCTGATGAAAGCTTTGTGCATCACAGAACGGACTATGGCTTCGGCCTGAGGGCATGAGTTGGAGTAGAAATTGAGCTGGAGTTTGGCCGGAGAAAGGGATGGAAAGTGGAAGAGGAGGAAGAAGAGGAAGAGAGGGAAGAAGGTATTGGCCATTGGTTGCGCGTTGGGAATAGAATTCATTCAGTATTCACTAAAAAAGTTGTTTAGGTTGGAAAGCTTTCTTATAGCAGAGCACAATAGCAATGGCAATGGCAAGTTATAGACGACAAAGGCTATATGGGCTAAGGATGGCCAATAATTGCCATTTCTTTGGTCCTTGCCTCCTTTCATGCATCAACTTTAGCTATGACAAAATTAGGAATATTAGAACCTGCATATAGAGCTATTGGAGGACTAAAAATAAATTTATGTACTTTTAAAATTATTTTTATAATTTAAAAATGTAATGAAGTGAATTTTATTATCATAAATTTTTTTTTTTTGCTATTTTTGCAATGTCCCTTTTATTTAATTCCTAAGATTGAGGTTACAACTTTTCTACCAACTTTTTCATATTTTGATTTTAATTTAGTTTTTAATAAAATTAAAATAGATGAATTATAAAAAAAAATGGCAATGGACAATCTATTTAAATTGCATAGTAAATAGTTTGGTCATTTTTTAAAATAGTAAAATAAATTAAAATATTTATAAGTTATAGCAAAATTTTGGAAAATATTTCGTCGAATTTACTATTTTTTACTATTTCCTCGTTGTACTTTTTTATATTTTTGAAAAACTCCACTAAAATATTAGACTTTTATTTTTACATTTATATTTTGTTTCAATTTGGTTGAATATCTACGTTCTTAACCTCAAATTTTCACTAAATATTTATTAATTTTCACTAAATACTTATTTTTGTATTTACGTAGGTTAATAAATTTAAAATAGTTAGAGTGATGTTTAAATTAAATTTCACTATATTTCATCACTTAAAAGTAAATTTGAAATTGTCATTCATAATCCTTCTAAATTAATAAATAAACATAGACATTTGTTTGAAAATGAGTAACGATAAATTGACTAATTGAAATTTAAAATATAAATAAAACTATTTCCTATTTCCTATTTGACACATTAATGCTTCATTCCTTTTATGAAAGTAGCAAATTAAAAATTGATAGTTTTTTATAATCTTATAACCATTTGATATTACTAATTATTTGTCATATTTGGTAATATTTACTTTGACTGTTTTTTTCTAAATATTTTTGTCAAATAAATTAATAATGAACGCGTGTCGAAGTATGAGTGGTGAATGGGGGCATTATGGAGATTCCATTTACTTTTCTAAAATTGTAAAGTAATTATGGGATTGATTAAGCTTTATTATAAAATGTTAAGTTAATATTTTTGTAAGGGAAATGGAAGGTGGGAACCACGAGTTTAGGATACATATGATTCCAAATGTTGACATATGGTTTAGTTTGTGTAAAGAAAACTTTTAAATAGGCAATTTCTTCCTCCTCCAATGAATGAAGGTCCTAATTTGGGTTTCTGTTGGAAAAAGGCTTAGGCCTGGGTGGTTTCTTGTTTCTTTCAAAAGGATTTTGTTTTCTTTCTTTCTTTGAGATGTGGTGTGTGTGTGTGTTATTGGGGGAGAGATTGTGAATTTGAGCAATGATGGAGGAATTCAGAGTTTTGGAGTGGGGTGTTACTTGAGGTTAGATAGTTGTTGGGAGGGATGCATGTAGTCTTGTAGTAATGTTTTGGTGAATGCGTTGGTTCGTCTAAATAGAGTAAGTTAATCTATGTACTTGTTTTATTGAAGGAACGAAACGAAAGCAATGGGAGATCTTACATTAATTTAATTTGAAACTTAAAATTATTGTAAATTGTTAAACAATTGCATAAACAAATTTTCTTATAATTTTAACTAAGGTTAAACATATGTTTAAACAAATTATAGATTAGAGAACTATAGAATAGAGGAATTTACTCTTGACGACGTCTCTGAATCTACAAATCACCAAATTTGAGACATTACTCGTCGGAGACCTTTATATCCTCTAGGTTGAGATTGGTTTGTGAGAATTCATTAGAATGACAAAAAGTTTTGAGAGAATTTCTGATACAATTTGCAAGCAACGACTTAGGTTTAAAAACTTGTTTTGTATTTATAACTCACTCTTCTAGAGAATCAGAAGATTCCATTAATTTAAAAATATTAAATTAATAGAAATATCAAATTAATTATTAATTATATCATATTTAATTAATATTCTATTTAAAACATATTTAATGAATATCTCTCGTATATTTTATAGTTTTAATTTAATTAATTTAATAAAATTAAACAAAAACATTAATTGATCCTTCAATTACTAAATTAAATATCTTATATTTAATTTTACTCAAATTTGAATCATATCCAAATATAAATTTCTCTCTCGTTACCAATAATTTTAATACGAATCAAATTCACATTAAATTAATAGTTCAACTCATTCAAATATTTTATCTCTTATAAATTAATTAGGAATCATATTCAAAATTAAATCTATATAATAAAGTTTAATTAAAATATAAACTTTATATTATAATGTATCACCATACAATATATTAATTCCTAAAGTAAATTTGAACATTTCAAATTACAACCAATATAAATAAATTTCATTACCCTTTACGAGCTAGGAAGAAGATCTAATGAACCTATAGATCAGAAGTTAAAACGATATAAGATTAATTGGCTAAATTCATTAACCACATTAATCAATGTTCGCTAACTGTGTGTACACTAGATTCACATTTGAACTCTTCTTACTGTAGATATATTTTGTGTCAATGCATATATACCAATAACAGTAAGTTAGTCATTCACGAGTGTTCGTAACACCAACTGGGTCAAATTACTATTTTATCACTAAGTTACTTCTAGTCCTTAAATACCAGTGCTCCTCTAATGAACAACCTATTTATGGTTCAACTAATAAACATAAACCTCTCTCGTGCCATAGAGTGGATAGACCCTTTTGTTCAAGTCCTAGAGACATCATTTAAGGAAACACTCATTTACTTATCCTAAAGTCGGGAAGAAGTGAATTCCACCTTGTGTGATTATGTTCTTAGCTCCCCACTTGGTCTTGTTCTCAAAATGATAAGCATATTAAGTCGACAATTTGGCCTCTCTCACCCGTACAAATCAAAGGACAATCCTCGCGAACAGGAGTTCATAAATACACTCAGTACTAAAATTAAGTTACCTAGGTCATCCTAATAATAAAAACTCAACTAGTTAACAGAGTTACATCTAGTGGTTACTATTTCGTGGTTCAGTCTTATGCAAACTCATTGAATAAGATACCTTCACTCACATTTCACCTACACGAACACATTAAATCATTGCATTTGTATCAAATACAAAGTGAGTCGTATCCATAGTGTTACTTGGATAATCTACCCAACTTTATCTCTATACTATAGACCTTTAAGTTTATCTCGAACATTGATTCATGTATGTCTCTACATACTGTTCAAGACTCCTCAAACAACTTAGGATGTTAGTTTATTTGATTTAGGTTATTGAGACAAAACTAATAATATAATCAATAACACTAATTGAAATTATAATAATAAAATTTTATTAATAAATAACGGTCAATTAATTATATTTACTATCTACGAATTTTAGGACAAATCCCAATGGTTTTGGTGTTGCTTCTTGGGCGATTTTGGAGGATCATAGAAAGGTGAATAATTTCATCTTGGTTGTGCTTCCCCATAGTATGGTGGGTAGATTTATAGTTATTCCTTTAAAATTTCATGGGATGTGGTAGATTTTGTTCTTTGTTCTATTTTGGTTAGGGTTGATGTGCAATCCATTTAAAGAACTAGGATGGGTTCCAGATTATTGGTGTTGGTGTTACGACTAAGTTTATCATTGCTCATTTGTCTAGATAGTGTCCTGTGACAATAGGTGTGGTGACTCAACGTTCATGTTGTGTATCACCCTAACAAAATGGGAATTGATTTGGGTTTGATATCTTGAGAAATAGAAGTGGTAATTTGGTTGTTGCCTAAACTTTACTTTTGCTTTGGGACACGTAGATGTAGAAGTTAGAGAAAAAATTTGGCCATTCCGATCGAGATAGGTTTGTAGAGAAGATTCACTTTTATGTGATTTGACTTGTATCGATGTTAATGGTGTGGTTAAAATCTTCTCTATGTTTCTTTCTCTCATCCCTTCCTATTTTTGGGTAGTTTGTGCTAAAACTTATTCTTTGCTAAATTGTGTTTGTGGCCGACTTGAGTTATGTTGTAATAAGGTGGCCTATAATTTGACCTACTATGTCTTTCATATTTTGATTATTATCATTAGACCAGTGATTTTGGTATTGCTTCTTCTTATTTTTGGAATCCACTCATTTGTTTTAAGAAAAAAAATTTAACAAAAAAGAAAAATAGTTCTAATTGATTTATCTTTTGGTAATGGTGTGATACTGTCAACTTCAGGTATAACAAATCCTCATGGTCATTTTACTTTTGGTTTCAAACTTAGTTTCGAATCAAAATATCTCATACTAATGGAGGTATTTGTATGAGACATTTTCATTTTCATTTGCCAAATTTATCAAAGAGTAAAATTGCTGACATTAATTTGAAACTCAAGGTATAATTTGATAAAATTAAAACTCGTGTATTTGTTCGAGTTAAAAAAGTCGTATATGTGTACATATATATTACAAAAATTAAATCTAGAAAGTTGAGTCATAGAAGTGTAAGAAGAAAGTGAAGTTTGTTGTAACTTACAAGTAAAGGAAGCCAAGCATAGCCAACCAACAAGGCAAAAAGAATGAAAGGGAAGTGGGAAAAGTAGAACCATAATAATTCACACTTCATCTTAGGTTGATTTTCACTTTCAACGTTCCTTTTTGCTTTATCACTACTAGGTCAAACACACTCACATCAAGAGTCTATTTATTGTATCTCACACTAATGTATTTTTTAAAATATGACGATATTAAAATGAAGTCCACAAATAATATTTATGTAGATAAAATTATAGTGCTAGAAAAATTCATCACAAGTAATCATTCCCTCTACAAGTCCAACCTCCACCCATTTATATGCATATATAAAATCACAAAATGAAAAATATATTCATATATATAAAGGAAATTTCATACGTGACAATTTTTAATTAGGCATGATAGTGAAATGCACAAAGATAAATACAACGCAAGATACGCTCGTATTTCTTATAACATATCCCTTTATTACATAGGTGAGCATGCAGTAACTGTACCTTATTAGAATATGACAAGAGAAAAAGGGCACGCCATAAACTTTTTGTATGATAATTAATGAATGGAGGTCGTATGAAAAGTTGTTCATACAATCTAATACTATGAATTTGTTCACGAATGGTTGACTTGAACAAATATTGAATAGTTAGAAGGATTGTAGATTAAAGTTTCTTTCCTCTCACTTTGTATTGCAATATGAACTCGAAATTTCCTTGGTCCATAAATCACACACCTCTGAGAGGAAAGTACCAAGAAAATGCATATTTCATTTTATAAATTTATCATTGCTATTATCGTAACCGAATTGATAATTTTCAACTTCACAATTAAATTGTGTTTGTTGATTATGTATTTAATTATATACCCAACGTTTTATTATGACTACATTAGTAAACTAAACAAACGTAATAATCATCTTGTAAACAAATAACAAATGTAATCAACATGTGTTTGTTATTTAAATTAATTTTACTAATTTGCCACCATCATTATGCCTAAATGGGCCAATGTTGGGCCGTTGGGCCGTGAAGTGAAGTAACTTTTAAGGGCCCAACAATTCCGATTCTATGCAGTTCTACGCATCGAACGAGGAGATTTCTAGAAACCAAAGCGGAATTGTGAGCGAACGAGATATGGAGGAAGAGGAGCACGAGGTATACGGTGGAGAAATCCCAGTTGAAGGGGAGATGGAAGGAGACGTTGACATGTCTGCCGGCGACGACGACGCTGTCAAGGTTGCCATTTGTTCTTTCTCTTTCTGGTTCTCGTGCTTTGGAGAGAATCAGAAGAATTACAATTGTGATCGTTTATGTATTTCAGGAGCTTGACGAGATGAAAAAGCGCTTGAAGGAATGGAGGAAGAAGCAGCGGCTCTTCGAGAAATGCAGGCCAAGGTTGAAAAAGAAATGGGAGCTGTGCAAGGTTGTTTTCTCATGATTACGCATTATTGTTTTCGTTTAGAAACATCTAGTCATGGAATCTCTTGAATTTGGATTGTGATGTTGTAAGCGATGATTTGGGGCTTGAAATTTTGATGTGTTGTTGTGATATATTTGCTAGTATTACCACATATCTGTTTCGTTTCTTGCAAATTGCTAGCATATTACCACATAGCTGTGCAAGGTTGACAAAACTCTTGACATTATGGTTCGTAATTGTTACTTTTAAATTTTAGAATATGTTTAAGCTTGTGTTTAGTTTTATGTAACCTAGGGGAGTAATAATCGTATGTGATTATGGTTTTAGACAGAAACCAATATTGAATTATGCGATCATGTTGGTTGAAAGTTTCTTAAACTGGATGAATTTTAAAGTATGGTATTATAGTTAGTTTGTTTCTATAATTTCTCCAATTTGGCCTATCTTTTTACCTATTGTTGTTATGTTTGATGCAGATCCTGCTGGTACATCAGCTAGTCAAGCAGGCAAGGAGGAGACTGATTCACGATCAGTATTTGTTGGCAATGTGAGAAGAAAAATGTCCTACTGATGTTCTTTAGATTTGAGAAAAACTTTTTAGTTATTTGATCTGTGGAAAAATGTTATTGAAATGAGGAATTTCTGCAAAAATTCAAAAAGAAAAAAAAAAGAAGGAAGAAGAATAGAAAGAAAGAAGAAAACTGTGAACGATGGTTGAAATACTGGTATAATGGGAAAAAATCAGTGAGAAAAAGAAAGAAAAAAAGAAAAAGAATCTGAAACATCAAAAACCATTAGTGAGTTGTTGCATTTAGAACAAAGGGACTGTTGCTAGTAGAACTTATGTTGCTGTAAAACATGCGCTTTGGAGGCTGGGACGTTAAATGTGGAATAATGATGTCGATGGCTCAACTCTAGGTGACAACTCAAATGTCTCCGAGGAAGCAGAGGCGAGTCAAGTGCATGCAATTTTAGTTGCAGAGCCTTGTCAATGCTCGCAGTATTATCGTTTGTCTCACAAATGAGCTAAAAGGTGGAGGCGAGGGTGTAAGATAAACGCTTTTTTGTGGAATTATTTTTCTAGTTTGTGCTTCATTTGACTCGGTTAGACCAAATGTTGGATTTTAATGCATGCATTTCACCTTAACCAGGTGATCTTTGAAAGACTATTAGTCCTTTTCTTCATATTAGAAAATTTTACTAGATTTATTTATTAATCTAGACTTTTCCTTTTAGTTAGAAACTCAACCTGTCATCTTCCGGCAGAGAGTCTTCTAGTTTCATAGTGGTAATTTTATTTCAAAACTATGTGAACTAAGATTAATGTGAGAAATCCTCCATGTTGAAGAATAAATACCTCATTCTCAATCATATCTAATGTGGAACTGTTTTCTACTACTTATAATTGATCTATTAGCAGAGGGAGGCATGCTTGGACATGCATCTGCCATGTGAATCTCATGCCTCTGATTGACTGCTACTTCTACATATGTTCATTGAACATATGAGTTGGATTTTCGTGGTGATTTGGTGATTTGTTCATAGTTAATAATTTCTGATTCACTTCCCATGCCATTGGAAGTTTATTACTTCTTAATGTTGCTCTGGTGTATTTATCCCCAAGCCTTGTTGATTACATGTGATGAAGTTTGCTTTTTGTTTTTGTTTTTGTACAAAGCTTCTTAGCGTAAAACTTTATTAAGAACAAACAATTAAGTCACTGAAAAAGTAAGTAGTATTTATATTTATATTAAAAGCTAAACAACAATCATAAGATTTTTTTTTAAAACATACTAACTTAATTATTGCTGTCTGATGTGTTCTTCGAACAGAGAACACTAGCTTTGTATTCACTTTTATAGAACTTAACTATTTTATGCTCAAAGCTCTACTTCAACAATCAACGTCCTTGTTTTGAAGGTTGACTATGCATGCACACCCGAAGAAGTGCAACAGCATTTCCAATCCTGTGGTACTGTCAACAGAGTGACTATTTTAACTGATAAATTTGGTCAGCCGAAGGGCTTTGCCTATGTAGAATTTCTTGAAGCTGAAGCTGTTCAAGAGGCTCTCGTTCTGAATGAATCTGAGCTACATGGGCGGCAACTGAAGGTGAGTCTTCCATTCTCTAGGTTTTCCATAAAAAATAAAAAGGTTTTTCGTTCACAAAAAAAAAAAAAAAGGAAATTTCTGGAAGGAGAAACCTTTCTGGTTCACTGGTTTGGTTTGGTGTGAATAGATAGATATAGGTTAAATTTCAAATTTGGTCGTAGGGTTTGAGTGATGTTAGTTATGTTAGAATTGAGTCGTAATGGTTCGTAATTAATATTTACTCCCTACGGTTTCATAAAACCTTCACAGATAGGTTCAACGATAAAGACATTTATGAGAATTTTATCAAATAATAGGGACTGTCTGTGAGGTTTTGTCAAAACTATAGAGACTAAATTCTATCTTTACTCTAACACTTCAATTTCACAAACCCTAGGAACAAATTTGTAATTTACTTCAACCAGATAGATATCATGCAACGCTTGGGAACTTCAATATCACTCTGACCAATATTGACATTATTTGCTTGATTACACCATTCCAGGTTTTGCCCAAGAGAACAAATGTTCCTGGTATGAAGCAATATCGTGCACGTCGCTATAACCCGTACGTGGGATTTAGGAGACCTTATGCACCACCATATTTCTATTCACCTTATGGATACGGGTACAGTTTCTAGTTTCCTAATCTTGCATTGTCATGGAAATTGTTGATTCTGCCAGTTTCTTGATCCTTCAATATCCCAATGCAGGAAGATGCCCCGGTTTCGTAGGTCCATGAACATGCCTTATTATTAGATGATGCCACATCATTGTTCAGGTTTAATAAGTTTGTCCTGAAAGAGTTGGCAGTTGCTTTTGATCCTCGAGAGAATAGAGAAAGGATATATGTCTATATTCATGTTATATTGTTATCTGTCTATTGCTTTTGTTATCTTGGATATAAATTACTTTGCCGTTTCAATAAGTATATATATATATATTTTTGCCTAATTACTCGTTCATAATACACTGATGCTGTCCAGTTTTAAGGGGGCGTTTTAATTAACCTTTTAGTGTTTATATGTGAAAAAAAATGTTTGTAAATGCTAAAAAAAAAAGTTTATAAACACCAAAAAGTCGATTCAAATGGGTGCTTGCGTTTGATAATGATTCTTCTCAATAATTGCTGGAAAAAAAGTTAGGTTATCGTTGCTTCTACTAAATTGCATAAACTCAACGATATTAAAAAAAATTATGGTTCAATTATAGAGTACACTGCTACATTTTCATCGAGAAAATTCATGGAAAAAAGATAATTTGATCTAAATTGGGTGATGATGCTCTGTTTTAGGACTTCGCTAATTGATCATATACTTACCTTTTTATCTATTTTGGAATCTCTTGTCCGCAAAATGAAATCTCTTCCTCCATTTATTTTCTCTTAAATCACTATCTTTTGTCTGTCTAGTGTTGCATTTTAGTTTTTGGTCTTGCTTTTACACTTCTCTCTCTTCCACATTCAAACTCCTTTGGTAATACAAACTAAAAATGAGGGAGTTTTAAAAAGAAGTTGGGGTATGGTCTAGGAAGGAGGGGTGATTTGGAAAAGGGTAGGATTAAAAAAAAATTGAGAAAGATGGATGATTTGAAAACTATTTAGCTAAAATTTTGGCTTGATTAGAATGCTTCTCTTGAAAAGTTAGTAAGGTGGAAGAAGAGACTCAAAAAAGCAAAAGAAATCAGAATGTATTTAATAGACGTGACAAGAGAAAGAAATTTAATAGTTACAAGAGAGTTGATTTGACAAGGGAGAGTTCCTTTACTTTCCGCGATCCTTCTCTTTTTTTCTTCCGTAAAACTTAGCTTGTAAATTTACTTGTAACAAAAGAAAACTCCCTAATATATTTCTTCAATCTTTCATCAACGTTTCCTTCACAGCCGCGCAACTTCACCTTCAAATTTCATCCATTTTTCCTATTTTTTTTAAACTACCCCTTTTCCAAATCACTCGAACAAAAAGTGAGTAAATTTAAAACTATAAAAAATGCATAAGGTAAAATTTGAACAAATTGTTAAACTCACAAGCCAATTGATGAAGCTGAAGATGGGGAAATTTGATATAACTTGAACTTACTCCAAATAATTAAATGACTTTGTTAGGAAAATTAGAGACATTTTGTTGATCATGCAACTTTAATATATAAAATTGGATAATATATTGAACGAAAGATTAAACACCTTGCTTTCAAATTCGATAGAGTCATGCTCATTTTAGCATACTTTAGTTATTCAAATAGATAATCTGATGATAGCTTCGATATTCTCGTTTCCTCAGATGCTTCAAAATCGTTCCTGTTTTGCTATAAGCGCCTGAATCACCAAAATTCTCCATTGATGGTAACGATGCTCTAATCTATCTTTGTTCTTCAGAAGAAGCTTTGGAATCTCTTCAACAAACTCAAATTCTTCTCTCTATTTCTCTACAAATGTTACTGCCTTCTCAAAATCTCTTCAGATGTTCCAACCGTCTGAAGCTTTGTTCCTTCACCAACTCCCTTCCCAGAAACAACAATCACTTCTGTCCCTCATTTTCATCTTTATCCCTCCAAAGCCTCAATCGTTTCCACTTTCATGCACATAAGTTACTGACCACTCATAACAATTCAACTTCCCGCCACCGGATTTATTGCCATTACGGCATTGGAGTTTACGAATCCGAAGACAATGCACGGAGTGGCGATTTCAATTTAGAATCGGTTCTTTTGCTTTCGGAATTCATTTTTCTCTTCTCTTCTGCTGTTTTCTTGGTTGTTTTTGTTTTGAATTTCGTGGGTTCTAGTTCGAAAAAGGGGATTTTGATGTTGATGGGTGATAGGGGTTTAGTGTGGGGTTTCCTCTGCTGGTGGCTACGGTTGTTCTTAACTCTGGATTCGAAGGTTGCAATGGAGACGAATAAGTTGGGGGAAAACGAGTGATGGGTTGAAGGTGAATTTGTTGGATAGGTTTGAGAAATTGGAGGAGGATTTAAAGAGCTTGATGATTGTGATTCGGGGTTTGTCTCGGAAGCTTGAGAAGTTGGGCATAAGATATATGGTTACACGAAAAACACTGAAGGATCCAATTGCCGGGTATTATTATCTCTCTTTTTGTCTATGATCTGTTTTGATACTTGCAACATGTTCATGAAAGATGAATTGAGTTGGTTTTATTCTCCTTCGGGTTTAAACCTTTTCAATCCAGTCTCCTTGAAGAGAACATGATATGTATAGCCATTTTTTGTTTATCTAAACCTGAAATGCATTCAGCATTTCCATAATCATGCTGAATTTCTGTGGGTTGTAAGCAGAATTCGAGAAACTGAGGTAACAATATGTAGGATGAGAGATGGAAATTGATGTATGAGCTCGTCTATTTGTTGTTGAAAATTAAACATGTTTTTACTCTTGATACATTATACATGTACACGAGCGAACATTTAATCAAGTGTATGTGTGTATAGTTTTGTAAGATAAAAAATCATGAAAGAATACTAGGGCATACAAAAATCTAGTCCACCAAAAACAAGTCTTTTAAGATGATTAATTGTGGATATATGTAGCCAACATGAAGCATAATTCACTTGTTAACACTTGCTCTTTTCCTTGGGGTTGGGGTTCAAACCCCAAACTTCACATTGTTGTAGGCAATATAAAACAAATGTAGGTCAATGTATATTGATACATGGGATGGGAATTATTGTATGGTTTAGATTTTTCATTGTGCTCCCTAAAAATTGTAGGGTTTCTTTGTTGGGTTTGATGCAATTATGTGAAGAACAAGAAAACAAAAGACAGTTTAAAAGAAAGTGGTGAACTAAGTTTGTAGTATGTTGAAAATTTTCAATACAATTGATTTCGTTTCCTCTCATTTCTCAAGTAAGTTTTATTTGATTACTTTTTATGAGTTCACATGCTTCCAACAGTCGCTGTGCCCAACTTCTATGAAACTTTGAGCGGATGTTTTGTTGTTATTTTGTTTTTTGTGTGTGTTCATTTCTTTAAGATTGAGTGTGAAATCTGACTTTTAACCCACTATTTTCCACAAACCTCTAATCATTTGCATGCTATTAAAGACTGCAGTTTTAGCTCAAATAAATTCTGAGGACACTCGAACTTTGGCTGTGCAAGAAGATATTCTTGAAAAAGAATTCCTTGAGATGCAAAAAGTCTTGCTAGCCATGCAGGTAAAATTTAAAATGATTATTATAACTGAAACAGAACTCTTTAATTATTTTCAAATTAATACCCTCTATGTGCTGTTTATTGGATGGATGTTTGAGAGGGGATGAAGGCTGTTTTCACAATTTAAATTAACACCCTCTATGTGCTGTTTATTGGATGGATGTTTGAGAGGGGATGAAGGCTGTTTTCACAATTTATAGGCAATTGTAGACAGGCTTCTATGATTTGTGGAATTCTTGATTTTGTTGAACTTGTTTGATTACAGAATCTTCTGATACATCTTTATGCTCTTGTGGTACTCTTTTTTTTTTTTCCCCTTGTGATCCTGAAGTTAGCTTTATATAGAAAGACGGTGATTTTATTAAGATTTCATTGTTTGTTAAAAACTGATGGAACTTGCTGTAATGAGTTAATGTGTAGGAACAGCAACAAAAGCAACTGGAACTGATTGTTGCTATGGGAGAAAAAAGGAAACTCATGGAAAGCAAACAAACGCGGGATCAAGAACAGACAAGAATTGATGGACAAAATTCAGCCAATGTGGAATCAAAAGAACTGGAAGCTTATGAAATCTGAGTTAGGATCTTCATTAAAAAATTTCCATTCATTAATTATTCACTTTTTCTTGTGATTTTGATCTAAAACCTGACTCTTCCTTAAGCTTATAACTGAAAGAAGTAAATAATTAATTAATATCTGTAAGGAGCATTCAAAACTTATTAGGCTTAAGTTTTCACTAAAACCGAAGTGGACAAAATTTAACGGAATTGTAGCACTTCACGGCTGGTGGTTATGGTGTTGGTCATGTAGCTTTCACTGGTAAACAAGGATTCTAGCAGGGATAACATATATATATATATATATATATATATATATATATTATCCACGACCCTTCTTTTTAACCAACCCAAAAGACAATCCCTTATATGGGAAGTTAGGAAGTAGTAGATAAAAAGAAGGGTTGAGGATTCACTTAAAAAATAGAAGGGTTTTGATATATGCTGCCAACCTCTGGTAGGGACGTTTCTTAGTTTGAACGAATAATGCTATCTTTTCTTATTTTGCTTGCTGACTACATTTTAGATATGTAAAAAACTCATATTTGGATGATTGGATCTAGAAAGCACTTAGATATTCTAAGAGCAATAAGCACAACAATAATATAATAAATTCTTGGTATAACTTTGACGATACAGGTGTGTCACAAAGGATTTTGTTGATGAAACGAGACTGAAGTGGAATTTCTACACAGTAAGGTGGATTGTTTCTGTACTTGTGATCTTGATTCTTGTGGCTGCTGTTTTCAAAAAATTTTTATTTGGTAGTTATAAAGCTGGATAAGAATGCTGGAGATATGAAGAGGACTTGAGCCTTTTTCAGCAATGGTATGTATGGAATTTTGGAATATTCATAACATAATGAAGAATTTGTATTGTCTGACAGTCATAGTGTAGATTTAGGCGAATTTAGAGTCAAGTTTTGGTTGATTATGAAATGAAGGATGTAGACAGCCTCACAACCACCTATATTGGAAGTGACGGAACCAAAACGCAGGAACCAATGATAAAGAAGAAAGAACAGTTCCGGAAGCCAATTCGAGCCTAGTTTAACTAGTTTTAACACAACCAATCGACCAAAGGGTCAAAAAGAGTTGAATCGTCGCCTCTACTTGTTGAACTAATAAAAGAATTGGTGGTGAGAGGAATTGGAAATGCTAAAGACTTGTTAGATGGCTCCTCTAATTTTTGGTAACATAATTGTACCACCAGCCTTAGAAACTGATGCTTGACGTCTTTAAGGTTGATCCAGTCGACAAAAACATAGTTTCATCTTTTGAAATTAACTCATCTTCATATATGGGAGTGTTGTTAAATAGATGGTTGATCAAACTAAAGATCTAGCAACAAATAAATATAGTGGTTTATAGACTAAATAAGTTTAGTTCAATCATAATTGATTTATTCGATGTGTTAGTTGTGTTTATTAGCTGTAATTTTAACATTTGTGAAATAAAAATTGAAACATAGTTTATCTGACTAATTATTTCTTTGTAAATATGCCTAAGTTTGAAGAATATGGAATCACACCTCCTTTTTATTTATTTGTTTGTTTTTTTATTTTTTGTCACACACCTTGAGGATAA
Organism: Cucumis sativus; assembly: GCF_000004075.3. Taxonomy (NCBI): domain Eukaryota; kingdom Viridiplantae; phylum Streptophyta; class Magnoliopsida; order Cucurbitales; family Cucurbitaceae; genus Cucumis; species Cucumis sativus. The sequence continues at coordinate 150,442 of NW_022279561.1, read as the reverse complement.
AGGATTATGTTAATAATCCCTGAGCTTAGCTTAGTTTGGTAATCTAAAGGTTCATAGATTAATAATTTAACTTAATGAATATGTTTGGTAACACACATGGTTCACTTTGAAGGGGTTTGGATAAACCTTAACAATTTTTCAACTAGAAATTCAATCCAAACCCATAAAAAGCATCTTAAACCTTTTCTTTTTCTTTTTCTTACTTAAAACACTTTTTTATTTAAACTTTGTAATATTCAATTTTTTAAGATTCTTGAAAGTGTTAAGCTTACGGAGTATATATTATATGCTTGATATTTTTTATATATATATACTTTGCTTTCATTTTCCTAGACGTACATTTATATTTTTTTGTGGTATTTATCCATTCTTTATGTGCATAGGAGTACGTGTGGGTCCTATGTACAAAATTAACTTTATTTATAAATTTAATTCCAATATGAACATAAATGAGCAGTCATGGCAGAAAGAAATTATTTGATTTTTGGAATTTAAGCATATAAATACGGCTTTTATAGAAAAATATTTTTTTAAAAAAGAGAATCTTAATTTATTGGTTTCATTTAATGTTTAATTCTTTTAAAAAAGTTTTTTTTATTGATTTTGTTTAACTATAAATTTTAATCAAAATAAGACTTGTTGATTGAATTAGCGAGTTTAGTTGGGTTGCATGCGTGTTGTAAGTATGTTAGGGTCGTATTCATATAGCTAATCTAAATTTTATTCGGGATACAATTAAGTCAAGATGCTCGAAGTGATAGCTATTTGTAAAAATTTTGATTGTATATTGACTCTATTAATGTTCAACTTCTCGTTATGGAATCAAATTGTTTAGAGGTTATTAATACAGTGAATGATGTCTCTTTGTAACTCATTGTAGTTTTTTCTTTCGTTAACGAAACAAAAAAGTCAAATACGATTAAGTTAGGTGAGGTGATGCTGGTATTATTCTAATAATGTTCTAGCATACTCTTTGGTGTATAAAGTATTAGGTGATTCTCTTCTTTACTCTCCTTATCCTAGGTAGTTTTTGTTTCACGTGTGCCTTTTAATGTAATTCCTTAATTTGATCTTTTTGTTGTATGATTCCTTTAACATTAATGTAATTCCTTAGTTTGATCTTTTTTGTTGTATGATTCCTTTAACGTAAATAAAAAAAAGGCATAAGGCACAATATTATGTGCTTAATAGTCCAAGACATTAAAGGTGTTCAAAAAATTCAATAATCAGAAAAGATCCAATGCATTATGTGTAGTTGGGATTAGGTTATTGACTCATCTAGATTAGATTTGGTTCAAATAAACAAAAATCTTACAGATTGGATTGATAGTTCACTAAAATAACCCAAATTCAAATCCAAACTTAAATATTATTTAATTCCATTAATATTTATCCAAAAACTCCTAAATATAGTTTTTTAACTGTTCGAAAATAAATTTAAAATCAATTTTTTTCTAAAACTAAAATTTAAATAAATAATCGAGTAACTTGATCCAACCAAACTCAATAAAATTTGTAAGAAACAATCGAGTTTAATTCTATTTATGTTTTAATAAATATTATTTTGATCCACAAAATTTAGTGTCCAAGCAAGCAAGTTGAACCTAAAAATCTTTCAACTCAACTCATGAATACTGTATTTGTAGTACACCATTGTTCAATAACACCATCGATTACAATAAAGAGAGCTCCCCACGTTGTTTCTTTGCTTTTCGAAAATTATAATTATAATTTGTTTATTTTCTTTCTTTCTTTTAGAAAAACTAAAACAACAAACGTCATTCGCGTGTGTCTACGGAAATAATAATTCAATTTATTATTCGTAAAAGCGCGTGTTTCACACTTGCAATCCCGACCCACCGTTTATGCTCTCCCCAACCGCCATTGATTTTCCCTTTTAACACCATCACTCCAAAACACAACTCACTACCCTCTCCCTCCCTCTCCAGATTTCATTTCAATTCCTTCTTCTTACACTAATGTCTTCCCTCCTCCACCTCGCTTCATCTCAGGAAGATCGAGAAGAAGGTGGTGGAGGAGGAGGAATAATCCAGATTATTCCACCCAACACATTCTTCTTCCTTCTCAAACCTTTCTCTCTGCAGCCGTCTCTTTCAAGAATCAGGTTTGTTTTACCTTTTTTTTCTTTTCTCGAGCTCCCAAGCGTTCATGGAAACGGTGTTGATTACACTGGTTTTTTTTCTCTCTGCTGTTGAAATTTTGTTAGGTTGTGGAGCTTACTTGGAAACAGAGAGGTAACGCGGATATTGGAGTTGATCCGACGGTGTATAACGGCTTACTTGGGACGGCGGTAACTTGCCTGAGATCGTACGAGGCCACCGGAAACCACCAGGACTTGGTATTGTGTTCTGATATTGTAGATAAATGTACGGTTCTAGCACGTGCCTCTCACAGGTGATCATGTGACTTTTGCTTTCCCTTTCTCTATCCAATGATATGATTTATTTGGTTTGTTGCCTTTCCAATCATAAAATTTAAAACGTGAAGTTCATAAAATAGACGTCCAAAATTCAAGTTTTTGTTTCCAGTTTTTCGTTTTACCTAAATTTAGTTTTTCCTTTGATAATCTAAAATGAATTTCATAGGAAATGGTTTTTTTTTTTTTTTTTTTTGAAAATTCAAAGTGATTTTAAATCCATTTTTACTTTTAAAAAAATCTGATTATAATAGGATTTTGCAGTGTTTTATAGGATTTGGATGTTATTACTTAGTTAACTTTCTCAATTCTGTACAGCCCTTCCATAAAATTGTTAGATCTACTATCGACCATTGAACTTTTTGATTTTTTTAGTATAAGGGTTAGTTTTTGTGGTACAATTTGGCTCCAATTTATTATGGAGTTGTTCTTGCATTTTTACACCTGGGCCAACCATGAATTGTCATGTGTCAATGCATTATCTTTTAGTTTTCCCATCAAGCGATGACACCTCTTGGCTAGCAATGAAGAGTGAGTTTTTCCGATAAAGTAAAATCATCTTTCTTTAAAATTCTCTCCGTTTGTACTAACTAATAAAATTGTTCCAAAAAAATATATAAAGTAATTAAAAAAAGAAAACTCAGATAGCAACGGAATATGTGATTAGATAATTTTTTTTTAATATTTCCACAAAGCTTCTGGACCCAGTTAGACCTGTTTGTGATTAAAATAATAAAAATCATCATATAATAAAATAGAGCAAAAAAACGAGTGCCACAAATATTGAGTTTTCAGAAAAATTTCAAAAGAGACAAACTTCTTTTGTCATATAAAAAATATCTCATGACCAGGCCTCTGGAATTATTTTTCCCCTTGATTTTAAATTATCTGCTCCTCAAACCCACTTTGAAAAGCAGAAAGTGTACTACTAAAAAGTAGTCTTCTTTTTTCTCATGATTTCTTTCTGTTTTTGGCGAAATTTTGTTGAATGATTAATGAGTGAAATAAAATCGTATTTTGAGACATGATATTATATAAGGTGGGGCAGTTCTTATGAATTTTGTTTTCATAATCTTCATTTCTTAAAAAATATAATGATGAAATTTATAGTATTAACCTCCCGGTTAAGTTCTTAGTTTAGTTCGTAAGCTTTCAAAAGTATTTAGTAGGTATTTGAAGCATAATAAGTCCTTTCAAAACTTTAAGTCCTTTTGATAATTGGTCTATTATATGTACCTTTGGATTTTGTTTCTAATGGAACCTTAAAGTTTCACATTGCAGAGGTATAAGGACTTATAAATACAAAATCAATAAAATTGTACGCGATAATTTTTCATGAAGATATTACCTTCCTGACATCTGAGAGATGATGGGTAATTAGTAACTGTTTTGCTAAAAGAAATAAATAAAGAAAAGAAAATAGGTATTGGAAGTATGGGATAGAAGTTAATGCTTATTTATTATTGTTGTTGTTTCCTTTTTAAAAGGAGAAATTATTGGTTTTAGGCATATGTTCTTTTTAGTTAATATATCACTTGGAAAGAATGTGGACCATATAGTTCTTGGAAGAGTTTGATGTGAAATAATTGAATATTTTGTTACTTTGGTATGGGCAGGCACTTGACTTTTCTTTGTGGTAGAGGAGGAGTTTATGCTCTTGGCGCCGTGGTATCTCATTACATGAGGGACCCTCAAAAGCTTGACTTCTTCTTCAATCTTTTTCTTAAGGTCTGGTCTCCACTTTTGCTGGTCTAATTATATGTTAAAATTATGAAGTTACATTTTTCTCTCATATAAATAAATAAAGTTATATTTCTCGGTATGCAGGCCTAGGTTTATATTTGGTTGCATTTGGATCATTAGTTTTTAAACTTGATATTTGAACTTTTTTGGTCTTGGTTAGTTCTTGAAGTTGACTTACTAAACATATTTTCTTTTCAAGTACTATAGGTGGGGGATTCAAACCACAAACTTTGTGGTTATGTCAGTTGAGTTATGCTCTCTTGGGCTGATATCAGTTAAATATTTTTTTAAAGTTGTTTAGGAAAGATATATCAATTATTGTTCTCTTCAAATTGGAAATTTTTTTTTTCTTTATATATGTTTTCCTTTTTCTCTTTTCACTCTCCTTCACACTGCCTGCCTATTTTCTTCTTCTTTCCTTTCCTTTTTTTTTTCTTATCCAAACTTCTCGTTCTTTGGTCCTTTGAACATTGTCACGTAGGAGACCTGTTCCAGATATGGAGTTGCATATCTGGAACATTGTGTTGTTTAAGATCTTGCATGTCTCATCAGCGCTATACCAACAAGATTAAAACCACTTGGAACATTTGGTTTAGTTTAAATCTCAAACTTCTTGGTCGAAGATGTAATATGCCTAAATATATTCAGCTACTTTAATTCCCTAACACCAATAGGTAGTATCTGAAAATTTAGCACCACCGAGCCAACTCTCACTGGAAATTGGCACTGCATTAAATTGACATGTTTTGTTTATAACCAGTGGATATTAGTTGGACACCTGAAAATTGCGAGTAAGGTTTGGTTTTGACAATTATTTCGGTTTGGGCGGTTTTCTTGTTCACCCCTAGTAAAAATCTTTTAAAAAACCTCCCATATGTCACCTATTAACACAGTTGTACTGAGCCACAGCAAATCGGTAAAGGAGTAATTTATCATTCTTGGCAAGTTTGGGGTAGGAAATAAGTTTCGATAGCTTGTAGACGATGTTTATTCAGAAATTACGTGTAACTGAATTCTTAATCAGCTCCATATATAAGCTTTAAGAATTCAAGAAGTCTGAACAAGAAACTGAGTTGAACAGAGAATGAAAATACAATTTTCAAACAGACGATGGATATCTAAAAGTGTTTGAACTCTAAAGATAAAAGGTAAAAATCTTAAAAAGGTACCACCAAGAATTTGGTTAAAACAAAAAAACACTTCACAATTACTATTATTATTATTATTATTATTATTATTACTATTTAAGAAGCCTAGGCATAAAATGGCAATCCATTGGATTCTCAGTTTCTTATTTACTGTTTATGATGTTTCAAAACAAGTGCTCTCCATGTTTACCGTCTTTGGTGGTTTGCGTATATGCATATCAAAATTAAAGCTGAAGAAGACAAAATTACTCTTATTTTATATTTATATTTCATGTGAAACTTTGGAGTACAAGAAAGAAGAGTGTAGCTAAATCTATGCTATATAACTAAAACGAGAGAAAAGAAACAAATATAAGGTACGAGAGTGTCTTAAAATGTCCTATAACCTTTTATAACAGGCAGCAGAAGAGAAAGCACTCCCTATTGACCTGAAGAAGGAGGTTTTGGAATGTCATATGATCTCCTGTATGGGCGAGCTGGGTTCTTATGGGCTGCCTTATTCATTAATAAGCATCTTGGAGAGCAGAGAATACCTCATGATCTTCTCATGTCCGTAGTTGATGCTGTTTTAGCGGGTGGCAGGCGGGTGCATCCGACAACCCAGACTGCCCTTTGATGTTCAGATGGCATGGGACGAGATATTATGGTGCAGCCAACGGCCTGGCTGGTATCTTGCAAGTACTTTTGCATTTCCCACTTTCAAAAGAGGACACTGATGATGTTAAGGGACGTTGAGATATTTGATGAGCAAAAGATTTCCACACAGCGTAACTATCCCTCAAGTGAAGGCAGCCCAAGGACAAATTAGTGCAATGGTCTCATGGGGCCACTGGCATTGGCATTACCCTCTGCAAGCTTCACAGGTGGTTCATTCTTTCGTGTCTAACTTTTTAATGTGGCTCAATGCTCATTCTTTCGACTTCAATATCGTCCTTCTATTAGGCATGGAGGTTCTAGTATCTTTTTGTTGTTCATGTAGGGGTGAGGCAGATTTCTTAGTCTTGTTTATCCAGTGGAACACATATAAAACAAAAATCACGAAATCATGTTTACTAGGAAAGAAGTTCTTGGCCTTGATGTTTTAAAAATTTTCAGATTTGTTGTCAACCATAGACCACAGCGATTAAGGTTAAGCTTCACTGGGAAAGGGTTGGATTAATTTAATAACTTCAATCTGGGATCTTTATTTTTCTATCATAAACTGCATAGTAAAGACTTACATTCCTGAATGAAATACATAAGGTGGTTACAGGAGTTCTGTTTTACTCGAATTTCAGGTTTTCCATGAAGACAGGGAGTTCAGGGACGCTGCAATTGAAGCAGGGGAAGTAGTATGGAAAATGGATTGGTAAAGGAAGTTGGACTTGCTGACGGTGTTGCCGGCAATGCATATGCCTTTCTTTCCCTTTATCGCCTTACCGGAGAGAGTGTCTATGAAGAAAGAGCCAGAGCATTTGGAACCTACCTGTATCATAATGCTAGCAAGCTTGTTGCTACCCAAAACCAGGTTGGAGGCGACCGTCTTTTCTCTCTTTTCCATGGACTAGCTGGAACTGCATGCCTTTGGTTCGATTTGCTTGAACCTGAGAAGTCAAGGTTCCCAGGTTATGAATTATAGTTGAAGCTCAACTCAAAAGCATCCCCTTGGAGTATGAAGTTGTGTATATTATTCCACTGATGTCTTGATGTTTGGATCTTTTGGTGTGATGGACTCGTTAATAATCAATTGTACAGTGCCTAAGATGTGTTACGATAACACACAATTGAAGTTCTAGAATTGGGTTTTCAAGAATGAAAACAAGTCAAGGCAGGGGTGTTGATTTCTTGACCTTGAAGTTTGAAATCACATTTCACGTGCTTGAATAAAAAAAAAATTAATTGATTAAAAGAGAACTCACTGTTAATTCTCTGTCGTGGTGATTGTTTAATTATAAAAGGTAGGTTAACATTTGATACGGGAACTATGGAAGAGCCTATTGATTCTCACATTTTTTTAAAAAGAGGAACACTCTGTTCAAAACGAGTTTCTTCAGTTTTTATAATTTTAGCTATAATTTCTTTCATCGGATAGTGTAGGGAACTGGAATATCTTGAAACCAGCTAACACAAACTATTCTCATTTGATTGAAGAAGAAGACATCTTTAGGCACCAAAAAAAAGAAGAAAAACCACATAAATACACAATGTAAACTACTTGTATGAATTTACAGTTTTACAAAAAGATCAAAAGAAAAAAAAAAAAAAAAAATCAAAACTGCATTAACATCACAAAAACTTCACTCAGGTGATTTTCCTTCTTTCTGTTGAAAGCTCCTCCTCCTCATCAAAAGATCCCAAATCTCCTTATCAATGCCTTCTTCTTCCTTGAATTCCTATCTCCTTCTAACTCATCCAAATTCCCTTCTTCCAACTGATCCAGATCCTCACCATCAAAATGCATCAGCTCCCCATCTTCACTATACTGAGACAACGATGGCCTCTCTCGTGCAGCCTTGCCGAACCAGGTGAATCAACATTCTCGTCAAAAATGACCCTTTAAGCGTCTCCTCCATTTCAGGCTCTTCATCTTCTGCTTCTTCTTCCACCTCCTTCTTCTGTGGTGAGATTCTCAACTCAAGAAACTAAAACTGAAAGCTTTCCCTAACCTTTTCCAAATGTATCCTCCTTCTCGCTGGACTCGGACTTGGATTCTGATTTGGACTTGGACTCAACGGCGGTTTTGATTTCGTCATCTCCACTTGCTCTTTTCCTTCTTCTTTGTTCTTGCTCTCCTCTTTGCTCTTGTTCTCCTCTTTGCTCTTGCTTTCCTCTTTACCGTTCCCTTCTTTCTTGGTTGCTTCTTCTAGCAATTGCTTCAACTCCTTAATCTCCTCTAGAGCTGAAGCTTGGCTGACTTTTAGAGTCTCATTCTCAGTGCTAACAAAATCCAATGCATTTTCCTTCTCGACTAAACAATCTTTTAGCTGTGAATTCTCCTCTATTGCAATTCCTGCAGCTTCCTTGGCCACAGTAGCTTCATTTAAGGCTTGTTTTAGAATGTCTCTTAATTTCTTGATCTCTTCTTTTGATGTCATGTTCTGAGATCGGCTAGCCTCAGCGAATCCATTAAGCGGCGATTCTTGTTGCGCATTGTATCTGTCATCTTCAGCTCTTCTTATACAATCCACTAAGCTTGTTTCTCTTCCACTCCATGCTAATAGAGATTCTTCTGCTTCTAATCTCAGCCTATCTACTGTGCTTTTGTATAAATCAGCCTCTTTTCTTGCCTCTTGTAACAGAGTTTTGTTCTTTTCTTCTATGGTTTTCAATGTTGTCTCAAGTTCTCTGTTTCTTCCTTTCTTTGCTTTAATTCCTCTTCACTTGTGCTGTATTTTCCTTTGAAATGATTGGCTTCTGTTGCTACTTCTTTTAATGCCATAGCTAGATCATCCATGGCCTTCTTGTTGTTTCCTCTGCTTCTGTGGCTAACTTTAGCTCGTTTTTAGCAGAGCCAGATTTTGTTTCGTCGATTCGAGCTCGAATTTTAGGCTTTCGAATTCGTGGTTTCCTGGAATGTTGTGGTTGTCATTATTGGTGTTGGAAGAACATTTTTGGAGCTTTTCATGAAGGGATTGGATTTCTAGCTTTGACTCTTCGAGGAAACCTTTGCTTGTTCTAGCTGTTCTGTTTGTGCTAATATTAAATCCTTTGTTTTCTCCTCTGATTCTTTGGAAATTCGGTACTTTTTCTCCAGTTCTTCGATTCTTGATTCTGTTTGTAGTTCAGAATTTTTCAAAACAGAGAGCTGCTCTGTTTCTCTGCCAATTGAAGCTTTAATCCCTCAGCATTTTCCACGGCGGAGTCTTTGTTTCTCTTCACAGATTTCAATCCCTCAGCCTTTTCCACGGCGGAGTTTTTGTTTCTCTTCACAGATTCCAATCCCTCAGCCTTTCCTACGGCGGACTCTTTGTTTCTCGATTCCAACTCAGAATTAAGCTTTGTATTGATCTCATTCGCCATTTCTTCACATCTTTAAACTTTGGAAGCTCTGTTGAATCATCTTCTTCCACATTGAATTTCATACCTACCTTCTCCATTGGTTGATGTATTTCATAAACTACGATCAAATCCTCTGTTTTTAAGGAAAAAGAAAGGAAAGAAAAAACACAAAACACAACTGACCCCAACAAACAAAAGCAAAACCCAGTTTCTATAACTATGGAAACATTGTTTTTAATATAACAAAAAGAATGAAAAATTGAAGAAGAAGATGAAGCAGAAAGGGTCAATTAGAGAGGAAAGAGAGAGAGAAACTTACAGAATCAGAGTAAGTTGGAAGAACACGCAATTCCATTGAAAAAAACGAAAACGAAGTGTTTGTAATTTTTGGTTTTTTGGAGAAAGAAAAGAAGATCAGTAGAAGATGAATTTAGAGAGAGAAGAAAAGAGAAGAGAGGTTTGAGAATGAAGGAAAGTCCGAAGATGGCGGATGTTCCATTAAAGGAATCAATGGGTTTCATTCGATCTTTGTCGATTTCATGAAATGTTTAAAATTATGTTAATCAATTAGCCATTGGATTTGACGATGTCCATTTTGCCTTTTTCTTTTATTACTTTTTTAACTATAAAACTACTTTGGTAGTTGCATGGATTATGGTTTTAAAATACAAATACAAATTAAAATCTAACACTAAAATTTCAATTTATTGATAATAAATATTTATAAATAAAGTTCCAAACATTTTTAAAAAATATCAAAATAAATTAAAAAATTTAGTAAAATTTTAGATTCTATTATATCACCTGTGAATTTAATTTGTATAATTGTAAATATTTTGTAAATCTACTATTTTCACAAATTCCTCAATTTATTTATATATTTGTCTCTATCTTTATTTTTTTATATAAAAGAAACGTATAAAAATTGTGGGTAATATGTGAATAATTAACACATTGTTTATTTAAATCCAATACAAAAATCAAATTGATCATAAACTAAAACGGATTAGACTTCAAAGTACACACACCAAAATAAAATTTTAAGAGAACTATTCTTAGTGATTGGAAAGTTCGATAAAAAAATGAAAAACTAAGAAAAAGAAGAATTTAATTTTATGGTGGCTAATTATGTCTATGTTTAACCAATACACTTTTTTTTTTTACTATCAAAATGTTGTAGTGTCAAAGATGTTATGTCGTGAAGTCGATAGAGGTATGTGTAAGCTGAAGACATAATTTTTTATGAATCTTTGGATTGAGAAAATTGGAATGGAAATAAGATATCGTAAAAAATTATAATTATATATATATAGATGGAAGCGGCCGGTCGGCAGAGAGTGGTGGTTAGATGGCAACATCTAACGGCCGTTTAACTAATTTTCTTTTTCTTTATTTGAGCCGATTGTGTATATACGTATATATGTGTATATGTTTCCATCCATATGTCCATAGAATATATTATAAAATTAAAGTATGAAAAAACTAAAATATTTACAAATATAACATTGTACTATTTGTCATTTAATTATTTAATTATTAATCAAGATATATTTATCGTTTATGGATAAATTTATTTTAATACATTTTTAAATATTTTTAAAAAGATTTGTTAAACATAATAATTTTCTTAAAATTAAGGATAAACAAGATTAATTTTAAAGATAAGTTATCATTGTGAATATTTTCAACATATTTATATAAAGACAGTTACAAAATATTTTGAATAATATCTTTAAATTTGGAAAGATGGTTTTTCAAAATAGAAAAGTTTGACGAGTTATTTAGGGCTCATAGAACAAAACCACTCAAATACAAAATTTATTACGGTTCGATTTTTTCAGATTGGGTGTAAATATTTTGTCAATGCTCTATTTTGACAATTTTCCTATTTTTTTCAACTATGGTACGGTTACCTAAATAATTCAACTTTAAGAAGTTAAATTACTTATTTTGTATTACTAATTCTTTTTTATCGTTTTCAAACATAGTATAATTAACCAAAATATTTAAAAAGTTGTCGTTTACAATAATTTTATGTCTATGTTCTTATACAAACGATAAATGATGGTTTTTTTAACACTTTTTGAAATATCACAGTATTGTTAAAATTTTAAAAGTTAAACATTTGAAACGATATTTTGCTAAAAGCAAAAAGAACCTAAACTTTTAAATGAATTTATAGGTGAAAGAATCATTAACAAGTCAAAACGTAGTCTAAATCAAAGGTTCAAATTTCTCACTTTTCACGCATATTTTGAACCATATGCAGAGAATAAATAAAAGAGTTGCGTCAAATTTTTAATTACAAATTAAAATAAAGGTTTGTTTAGAAGAAAAAAGATTCAAGTTGGGCTGCAAAGAATGGTATTGTTAAGTAGGGAGAAAACGATTTATTTATATTATCAAATGGAAGGAAGAACTTTTCAAGGCTGCAATAAGGAATTTTCTTCTTTCAAAGGAACCATCTTTGATCACCAAACGTTTATTCCATTTATCAGTTCTCAATTTCTTAATTTGTTGTTGTTTTTTCCTTTTTTTGGTTCGTTTTAATTCAATGGTCTTGTTGTAAAGTGACATTTAGAGCTTGTTTATAGTTCAACTATTTAAATAATATAGGTACACATATAAGAATTGTTGTCAATATAGACTAATTCTTCTCAACAATTTGACTTTGAAGAAAACAATTCAAAGTTTTTTCGTTCTTTTTCTCCAATAGCAACGACTAAAACATTACTCGATCAAAAGGATAGAAGTTAAAATCTTTACATGAATTCAATGAATATAAATAATTTTGATCCATTAGATACAATTAAAAGAGCTTGAAAATGCTTTGGCCAAATATTTTAGTGATCTCTTTTGCTCTGATAGTCCCATGGGAGGAGGATTAGTTGGTTGAATTTAAAATTAGTGAAGGTATGAATGAGAATGTCGTGAGAGATTACTCTGAGATGGGGATTAAGGGTGCAGTATCCTGAATAAATCTTCCCTGTAAACACCAATGTATTGGCAGAGAAGAGAGAAAATAACGAGGCTGCTGTTCGTGAGATCTAGGGAATGCTCGACTATCTTCGACAGATGAAATGGAGGCAATATGGCCCTGTTGAACTAGTTGAACCTGAATGGAGAATTTGGGTGTTCGTGAATCAGGATGGCTGCGCTTAGTTCTTTCTCATAGGCTTTTTAATAGAACGACCCACCATTCTCCATCTTATTGACGTTTGATGAAGGGTGAGAGTGGGGCTTCTTTATTTTGATTTGTTACCTTTAAGAGTGACATTACTAAGAAATGTATTTTAGGCTTGAGTTGTTTTAGAGAATGAAAACATCAGTTTAGCAAAGAAAAATTAGAAGCTTTTCACCCGAAGATATATATAATTATCGCAGTGACAAAATTAACTTTCAAAACCCAAATGAAAACTTGGAATGATGAGAGAAATGGTATAAGAATGAAGAGAACAAGTGCGGGTTCTGAATGGATTCATCTTTTAGGCAAAATCATAAAGCCAGTAAATATAGCAATGATCTGATGTCCCTTCACTCTACAACATTTTTATATCATGAACATAGCATAAACCACACGTGCAGCTGATTTAAAAAGTCGAGGATAGTAGCCAAATGATAAGAACGAATTATAGATTTAGGGATGAAGGCGAAGATAAAACAACAGCACACCATATCAAATTGCAGGAAGAATTACGTTGCATAAAGGAACATAAACATGAAACCACACATTAGCAGGTGGGAAAAAAATGATGAATCGAGACAAATCTGAACTACAAATTAGATATGATAGGTTTAGGTTATCCAACAAATTTAGTTTGGCTGCAATACCCAAAAACACAATTCATCAATGGAAATACAGAATTAAGCTCCTCCATCCTTTTTAAAAGAACAAAAACAAAATCATCCACAACTAAACATTAACATGCACAACCAAAAGCATTATGCCTTTTTTACCATATTCACTACAATTTTCTAGTATAAAATATACTACCAACCTTGCTAAAAAAAATAAAAACCCCATCATCATCCCTTCATCATCATCATCAATTAGGTCTTTTGATCACCTCCTTTGCAGCCAATACCATTCACCAAACAACAATACAACATCTTCTAAGCACGTTCACCTCGGATTCTCCGAGCCAACTGGATATCTTTGGGCATTATCGTCACACGCTTTGCATGAATGGCGCAGAGATTGGTGTCCTCGAACAATCCAACAAGGTAAGCCTCGGCTGCCTCTTGCAATGCAAGAACAGCATGGCTCTGGAAACGCAGATCAGTCTGCAACACACAATGCAATTTTATACATCAGCTTTGATCTATCATCAAACCCAAGAACATATCTCAAAGCAGGTAATGAAAGAGGTTGCAACAAACCTTAAAGTCCTGGGCAATTTCACGGACCAACCTCTGGAAGGGCAACTTCCTGATCAAAAGCTCAGTACTCTTCTGGTACTTACGGATTTCACTGCACGGATCCACAAGGAGCCAAAAAGTTATTACCTTTGCTCAAACCAATTGAACAATTTCCACCTACTAAAGCGGAAACCTAAAGGAATTAAACCGTGCACAATCTTACCGAAGAGCAACAGTTCCAGGACGGTATCTGTGTGGCTTCTTCACTCCTCCGGTGGTTGGGGCGGACTTACGAGCAGCCTACAAAATTCAGAAACAAAAAAATGCATAAATAAATAGAAAACTCGAGAAAAATCAAATCAACTCATCCACAAAATTTCAAGCAAAAAAAACTTGAACAAACCTTTGTAGCCAACTGTTTCCTTGGAGCCTTTCCTCCAGTAGACTTACGGGCAGTTTGCTTGGTACGAGCCATCTACAGAAAAACAAACCCCAACTCCAACTCAATCACAATTCGACATCATCCAACACAATTTTCATTCTAGGAATCTTTACAGAACGCCTACACGAGATTTCAGAAAGTCGAACGGCACTACCACACAAATCCTCCTATCTAATTAATACCAAATCTATTTCCTAATCGCATGCACTCATAAACTAAAAAACATACAATACAAAATCACTAAAGACATTCAAACGGGAGAAATTCGAAAAGGCATCCGAACTATGTAACCCAGGGAGATCCAGAAAGCCCTAATCTCTCCTAAACCTAAGCCCAGAAACAAAATTGAGAGCGTTGAACGACGGCAAAGAAATAAACCATAGAAGAAAACAAAAAGATCTGGAAACAAATTGACTACTTGAAAATCAATCTAAAAACCTGGCCGAATTTCAGAATAATGATGAAAGAAGAAAAGAAGAAAAGAAAAAAGCGAGAAGAATTAAGACAAACCTGAAGTCGCTACGGCGGTTCTTCTCTCTCGAACAGATCCTTCTCTTCGTCAAAGAAGCCAAAAGTTCAACGATAAGTGCAGTTAGAGCATATATATAGCGTCATAAAAGAAGAAAGAATCTGAAGGATCGAACGGTTAAGAGAGCATATCCGTGTGTTTTTTAGGTGTACGAATCTAACGGTAAATGAGGGATTGAGTTGTGTTTTCTCGAGTACAGTGAACGGCCACGATGTGATAGTGAAAGGGTAGACGAGGATCGTGAGAATACAATACTCGTTTCCTATTGGTTGGAATCGCGATAAATCTGTGGCAATTCCTTTATTTTGGGTTATTGGGGGATTAGAGAATGAAACGTGAGATGATTACCCTTTGCAGGGCAGTTTAGATTTTGAATTTGTCAACAAAAAGTTTCCTATTTCTTTTTCTCTGTTTTTCTTTTTCCATTGGTGGACTAAAAACTGACCAATCAACTCATGCCATGTAGGATTTATCCTTTTTTAGGAGCTGGAATTTCAATTTTTTTCTTGCAAACATTTCTTTAAAAATTATAATTATCTGTCTTTCTTTTTGTCTATATAACAGAGTCCTAATATTGGTGATTGAAAATTTGTGAAATGTTTGCATATTTTATATGTTAGGTGGCAGATCGAACTTATTTGAACTCTTAATTATCAGTATTTATATAAATAGACTAATAGAATCCTTAACATTTAAAACTTAGTTATTTGGTCTTTTTAAGGATTGTATCAATTAAATTCCAAAACTTGACTTTCATAAGTAAATCAATTATAAATCTCAATTAGCATTACTTATAAGACCCATCCATTGTATACATGTAAGAAGTGTTGCATTGAGCTCGAGATCAAAAGCTTGATTCTCCCCAGGTGAAACGAAGCTGAAGCAAGCAAGCAAACATAGTTTGAGAAGAAGTTCATGAACTTGGAAAGGGTTCCATATAATAATTGATAATTCAAATCGAACAAACTCAAGTTACAAAGTGAAACTTCTAAACATCTGTCACTTTAGTATAAGAGAGAGAGTTCTACAAAGGAACCGATTTTACAATCCCGATCTGCCACCATTTCCAGATAAATTGAAAAGATGCTGATTTTGCCGGGTTTGGAGAGGGAGACGAGTTTCATTTTTTTCATATGAATTTCAATTCCAAATCTTTTCCCTTCCTTTGTTTTTCTTTTTACAGTAATAAGCAAAAAGAAAGAAAGAAAGAAGAAAAGAATCTTCAAAGCTTAATAGAAACCTACAATAAATTATCACACTCTCGGCTAAACTAAACACTAAACCCACCTTCAAACTTAAGAAACCAATAAAGATGCCGACCACCGTATCACACTACCAGTGATTCATGACACCAATTTGTGAACTGTGATTATACTTCGACTCTTGAGAGACCAATGGTATTATGTTTGATCGTGGACTGACCTTGAGAAGGCAGACTTTGAACACGAATCAGGTGGGTGGTCGGCATTCACAATATCTAGACTGTGATTACACTTCGTGAAAGTTAAATAAGTCAGCGACATTAAGGTGCTTTGCAAGACGGCGAATTGCTGAGCTGACAACTCCAGAATTTGAAGAGACGGAGTCGGGAAGACAAGGCAGGCAAACAGGAAGGTCGTCGTCTTCTTTAGTGTTGAAGAATGATAGCACGGATCGGCAGAATATAAATCTGCAGATTATGGAACAAAAGAAAGAGAATTGTTATTTACATTAACAATGGCTAGAACATAAGCTTCTGTATGTATTAGCATTGCATAAGTAAGCGAGCAGCGGGAAAATACCTGAGAATGAGACGGCGTAAAAAATGATCAGACAAAACTTGGGCCCAAACGATATTTAAGCTAGTTGATGTACAAAGAAATTATTTCCCAATCGGAAAATGCAGAGGAGAGTATGGTATCAGCATCGTTGTAAACATCCTATAAAGGAGAACAAGTTGTGGATTAAATGGAAGTCCCGAACATATATTGAAGAGCAAGTTTTGATCTTATAATTAACTTACTATATCCAAATTGGCGAGGACAGGCCAACCATTTCGCAAAATGCCGGTAGAGGTGCAGTCAAGAAAAAAGTAAACTGACTTCCTGATTGAATTGTATCAACATTTAAGGGATTCTTGAATGCAGGTCTCAATGGTGAAAGAAGTATGGCGGCAGTTTCTCCTCTCTCTGCCCCATGTAGAACCTGAAAATAATATAAATTGACAAATTGAAATGACTTCTTCTTGGAAGAGTGCATGTATTAAGAACATATTAAATTTTAACGCGAGACCAGACAGGTCTATCAACAAGAAACTATCAGTCAGATACTGCCGAACTAGCTTTTGTTGTCTAAATGAAAACTTTCATAGTGAAAGTGCAGCAAGAAAGGTCAACGCAATATTCTCCCTCAAAACGCTGTTGTTTTGTATGAGAAAAACAAATCAATTAAAGGCATCGAATGGCCTTATCTATGTCATCTCATTCTCAAAGCCAAGTAATCACATATATGATGATACTCAGACGAAAAATGAGAAATATCCACCTATTAAAAGGAAATTTAATTTCCAATATAGCAGAATGAAGCAAACCATTATGACCTGGCAACACTTGTAAAAGTTTTGACAAACCTGCCTTGAATGCATGGCTGTTGTTACTGTCAACTATCAAGAAAACAGGTCTACGTGTAAAAGGTATTATATCACCAGGGTATAAAACGTTTGGACCTGAAAATTAAAGATAAAAAGAGGTCCATGTCATCAATGAAATTGGAAACAACAGAGAGTTGGAATGAGTAAGTATCCACATCATTCAATAGCAAAGACCATTGAGAGAGGGTATGAGAGAATTCTGTACCTCCACTACCCCTATGCCCAAACCACAAATACTCATCATAAAGGTCACTTGATCCTGGCTTCTCACTCTTACAAGATTCCGCTAGAGCATTACAATTTTCTCGTGAATTCTGGGCTGTGACTTTATTTTTCAAGGATTTTCTTGATTCCCCAACACTCGCCATTTGATTGACACTGTTTGACAGCACTTCCCTACACCAGTTATCATTGAATGTCAATAAACAATATTAAAAATGAGAATAAGAAACTAAAATCACTTTCACTTTGTTATAGGACATTAACCTGCTGCAGACAGATAAATTCAGCATGATACTATCTGGGAGGAGCTCCTCACAAACTGTCGCCATGACCTGCTCACAAACCAAGAAGCTCAATTATAAGTTCTTCCAATTTTGAAAGCCACACCAAGCACCTATTTTGCACATATAGAAGGTGATGGAGAGTAGAACATAATGGGTTGGGTCTTGGCAGAAAAAGTTCGGAAGGAGTGGATTTACCAAGCCAACAGAAAAAACAGAGCTTAGAGGGTATTTTTTCAGTCTAAATTCTTTGCAAGTGTGGAAGTTAGTGCTATCATTTCAACTTGTTATGTCAAGCATTACAACACTGAGGTCAGAAAGGGCTAAAGTTGTATGGCTGGCGAAGACTTTTATACCCAAATATAAGAAGTGCTTTCTATCTCATGATATGGATACCTTCAAGTCACAATGGCCAGTGAGAAGATATTGGCCGTATCCTAGTTCTGTAGGCAAATGATAAAAGTACCCTATCTACCGTGTATAAATAGCCACTGAAGTCACGTTGGCCACAATCATCATTGAATGTCATCTAAGCTCATAGATCATCACCGAGAGGACAAGGTAATACCCAAGTAGCAGGCATTGGAAGTTATTAACCAGTAACCACTAGGCCAATCCATAGTGGTTGGTAGTTTTTAGTGTTTGTTAGAGGAGATTGTTAATAGCCAGATGGAACCATACACAAAGGAAGAAAAGAGACTAGATAGGTACATATTTAAAAACAGAACTATTGGAGAAAGATCCCTCTATACATGCTATCAACCTTTGTATTCTCCTTTACTCTAGTAGTATATATCGGTTCTTACCATTATTGGATCACATGCAAAGCTATTCAAAGCGAAAAGTGCAAACAGACTCAATTCATAACTTCAGGGCATTCTATAACATGTAACAAGCTATAAGGCATAACTCGTAAGTCCTAACTAATTCAAACAAGTAGTAAAGCAATATCTGGAGACCAGAACATCCAAAGAAATAAAATGCCAAAATTGTCCAATTAAAAAAATAATAATTAAAACACAAATACTCACTAAAAGAGGGAGAAAAGGCTGCAAATTGAATAAATAAAAAACTTTGCTATGCAACTGAAGCAGAAAGAATGTTGTGAATAAATTTAATTAAACTTACAGCTATCAAATGAGTCACAGAAGGTCGATGGAGGATAGCTTTCTTCGGATTTGGAGGTAAAGATGGATCGGTAACATCAGTAGCTAAGTTGATATCAATTATTCCAGATGCCCCAGAATGATCAATGCCAGCTCCATTTTCATTTGGTTCAACTGGATGCTTTTGGTAGAAGAAACCAGGCTCCCATTCTAAACATTGTAGCATTCTATATGTGTCCAAAGTAATTTCCGCAAATTTAACCTGAAAGTAATGGTACATATAGTCAGACAAATTTATTATCATTCATGATTAATAGCAATAGATGGGGAAAAAATTCATAATTAATTCACCTCATTTCGGTGGTAGCTAGTTAAAACAGCATCTCGAAATTTAAGAACCCTCTTTGCATGGAAGCGTCCAACAAATGGAAGGGATGGTGGATGAGAATCAAATGCAGTAGAGTAACGTAAAGGTCTGACATTTGTCGAGGCTGTTGCTATATTCATGAAGCAGAAAATTTCTTGCACAACTAGCCTCCACTCCTTAAAGTCAGTAGCCTAAAAGCAAGAGTTAAAATGCCTCAGTTATGCAAGTAAAAAGTTGTATTAATATGCACTTAATACTTTTTTAGCAAAGAAGATATCTAGGCTTTCTAATAAGATAAAGTAAAATAAAAGAAAGTGCTAATTATGGGACCCCAAGAAGGGGCATTAAATCATTCTCATTCTTCCAAGAATACACATGAAACTCTGTGAAATATGAACGTAACCCATGTTTAAAGCAGGAGATCCGGACAAATCTTAAATGCAACCAATCAAATCATGATTCTAAAATCATCTCTGGAGATCTCATAATGATCTCAGGAGTCTTAAAAAGAAATCTTTCAAGTCTCATATATTGGTAAGTTGAATTTCAAAGTCACCCACAAAGCAGCCAACACAACTAAAGATGAAAGAAAAAGTTCCCCTTCACTGTACAAATTTGTTGTGAGCGTGAGTAAATTTCCTTTCTTTTTTTTTTTTTCCTTTTCTTTTTTTCTTGTTTTTTTTTATTTTTGTTTTTGTTTTTTTGTTTTTGTTTTTTGGATAAGAAACAATGTGAGTAAATTTGTTAATACAACTCTTTCGAATATAAATTATCTCAAGGACATAAAGTGACAAACAGTGTAAGTAAATCATAAATGTTTCTCTGCTGTGATGGGTTTGGCAGCTGAGAAGAAACCAAATGAAAAGGGAACATATAAAATTGTTCTTCAATTCAACGGATGACAATCGAGTTTTTAAATATCGTGAAGAATTATGATAAATAACGAAAAACAAACAAACAATCATAAGTTATAAAAGGTCTGCACAGCATTCATTCAGAAGCCAAAGAAAGAAAGAAAAAATGCTAGGGATTGTGAAATTAATAGAAAAGTTCTTCAAAAAATAAATAAGCCGCCAAGAAAGTCCATCAGCAAACTGAAAATCTTCAACAGAATCCGAAAATTCAGTTATAATCATGGAAGAAATGAGAAAATACCCGAAAAGTGGCCTTGCTATCGTCGACCAGAGCCTTCAATCGTTCGGCAAGAACCTGAACAGTATCCGTACGATTCAATAACAATGAAACCAGCAAAAACCTCGCGTAAAACCTCAGTTCCTTGAACCTCGCTCCTAGATCCTTCCTCGAATTCTTCGATCCCTCAAAATAGCTTCGGTTGAGAATCGCTTCATAGAACACATAGGCTTCAATCAAGAACCTAGCCTCACTAGTTCTCATATAATGACCAAAGTAAAGCTGACCGATCCGGCTAGCGATCTCGCCAATTTCCCAGCGGTTGAGACCAGATTCAACAAGCTTGGCGCGAAATTCCTGCTGATACTTCCAAAGACGCATATAAGCCTTGAAAACCTTATGAAAATAGTGATGGTTGTCCACACGCCCATAGGCCGGGACGTCTTGGACCGAGCGAACTTCCGGTTGGCGTTCTCCACCATAGCTCGGAAGGTTTTCGCTTCACAGTCGTGGTCGGTCATTCCGGAAGTCTCAATTCCCCGACCGGCAGCCACTATCTCCGGCTCTCATCGAACAAAAAACAGAAAATTCGAAACCGCAAATAAGTTAAACTACGAGCGAGCTGAGAGTGAGCAGCGCTCGAGTAGTTCTTCTACAAGCTCATACGATTCAGAGAAACACAGAGAAACAGAAGGGTGTTGCGTTGGACTTATTTGCTTGGGGACTCGTGTGGAGTTTGGTTCTATTGTAGCGTCATAAATCAACAAACAAACCACTTTTTCTCTTTCATCCTCGTTGTTCTTCTTCCTCCTCCTCCTCGAATCTCCCCCCTTCGCTTTTACTTCGTCGTATGAAAGTGAATTTAGATTTGAAATCCGGCAAAAGCGAAGGTAGTTGCAGTGGCGGCGGAGAGGAAGCTGGAAATGGCAGGAATTTTGGCGGCTATGGCGGAGAAAGGAGAAAGGAGAAAGGTGAGAGAGAAGAAGTGGGGAGGGAAGAAGGAGGAGAGTGGAGGGGAGGTGTGTTTTTCTTTTTGCTTATATTATGTCATCTAAAATCGTAGCCGTTGATTGAATGATCCAAGGGTCATTTACTGAACCGGAGTTTTGGGCCTACTATTTCCCACGTCCTTTGTTTTCTTCCTCTCTTCACTCAATTTCATTACATTGGGTCACCATTTCCCTTCTCTCTCTCTCTTCTCTCTCTCTCTTCTCTTTCTTTTCTTTTCTTTTTCTTTTTCTAAATAAATAATGACGGTTCCTATTTTTTTTTTTTTAATGTTACTTTATTAAATACATACTTACACTAAGATATAAAAAAAAAAAATACATAGTATTAATTGTTTCTACATCTTCAAATATAACATAACAGATAGACAATAAAAAAAAATATAGGACAAAATAAATGATATGAAACCATAGTAAAAAAGAGGCAACATAAAGTCTATTTTTGTTTACTATAATTCTTTATATATACACACACCACACATAATATATGTTAAATGTGTCACATCCGTTGGAGAAATTTGAAATTTTACAGATTATTAGAAACAAAAAATGAAAAGTTCCATAACTCATTAAGATAAAGTGAAACCCAAAATAAACATTAATCAATATCGTTTTTTTGTTTTTTTTTCCTTCTCCGAGTATTAATTATGAACATTGTTTGTGTTGTTAATATGGGGAATTTGGTTTGATGAGTAGAAAATAGAGAAGAAAGTGGAGCATATTTTAATGAGAAATAATTAGGTGAAAGTGAGAATGGTGGGAGATAAAATATTAAATTAATATATAGTAAAGAAGTGGTATTAAATTAAAATTTGATGTGGGAATGAGTATGATTAAGAAATTATTTCCACGAGATTAGGAAACCCAATTTCATGAGATGTGTTCTTTATTTTATAAGTGTGAATTAATTATAAAATAATCCAATTGTGAGTAGACAACAATTACATAGTGGAGGACGTGACTTAAAAGTGTGTGTGTTGTATACAATTGTTAGGTAGGGTGGATATTTTAGATGCAACTAAATATTTGACTACTACTGATTTCTCCTACTTGTTTATTTTTTTCTTAACCATTTTAAGCTCTTCTTTATTTTTCTTAAATACTCATTTTAAAGGTGGACTCATTTGATTAAATTTGTTGTTGTGTTATGATTTGTGTTTTACAATTGTAACGAAACGTGGGGGTGTTTATAGTCAAATTTTTAATCAACAAACACAATTTGATTGAAAATCGCTAAGGGGATCAATTCGATTGCATTTGAAAATTATGTGAGATGATTCACTAGCTTTTTAAGGGAAGTATCAATTTAAACTCTAAACTTTGAAGGTCAGATTAATTTAAATTATATAAATTAATAATGGTATCAATTTAAACTCTAAACTTTTAAAGTTGTACAATTTAAACTCCAAACTAGTAGTTATATTAAATTAATCTCTGAATTTTGATAAGTGTAGTGTATCAATTTAAATCCCCAATTACAAGAGAGCGTAGGAAGAACAAAAAAAAAAAAAAAAAACCATTTATGTTTTATATATTTGGATACACAGCTGTGAAAGTTGAGGATTTAGATCGATACAATTATTCGTTTAGAGTTTTAAATTGGGTTTTTAATATATGCACCCGTTCTTTTATATACTTTTGAACAATTTCCAAAATTTTGTCCTAAGATACCATTAACGTTGTCGTTTAAAATTACATTACTATAAGTACAATAGGAGAATTATGAAAAATAGTGAGACCAAGCTAATTTGGAACTATCCTTCTTTATGATAATTTGAACAACAAACACTATACGTAACTTACTCGATCTTTAAATTTTGTACGATTGAATTCAATTTATTAATATAACAAATTTAGGCAACTGATCCAACTTCAACTATCACATAGGGTATAGTAGTGCATGATACTAATTAAAGAGCATTTTATCATTAACTACTTTCTTGTGATTGATTAAGATATCAATATATGACCTTAATTACAATAAATCACACATTATGACTTTATATTAAAACATTTGAAATCAAATCACACATTATGACTTTATATTAAAACATTTGAAATCAAATCACACTGCTTCTTTTCACAAAATTTCCTCCAACATTAAAGATAAAAAGGCCTAGTAGTTTTGTAAAGTGTTTTTAGGCTTTTCATTTTCTAATATTATTATTGTTATTATTTTGAATGTTAGGGGAGAAACTGTAATTTTGTCTTTTTATATTTAAAGTTCAAATGAAACATATAGAAATGAATGCTTAGATGAATTAATGTGAATAAAAGGACTTGGATTCTTTGCAGCTGGCAGAGGTAGACATTCCTATGGTTAGGGGAGAAATTAATGCTACCAAAAAAGACAATCTTAATTATTTTGAGAATTGGGCCTTTTTTTGTTGATTTTAATTTATTAAATGTAACTCAAATAATTAAAAAGGTAGTTATGCAACCACTCAAAAATATTGCAATTACCTTAAGAGTATGGTTGATGGTATTATGGTGAAAATTTTCTTAATATAGAAATGTATTAGCAAATGGGTTGTTAGATACTATGGTTTGGCTTTTCTTGGATACTTCTTTTCAACTAAACTCAAGATCAAAAGAAAGAAGAGGTAAAATTTTTGAATGAGACGCACAAAATAAAGAAATATTGTTGTTATTTGCAAGTTAACTACAATACATTAGTGTTATCATGTCTCTCATCTACAATATATTGAATTGTAAACCTAACCCTTTATGATTTTCTCGATCATTGTCGCATGGGTGTTGAGCTTGCAAGGGTTTTATTGGAGTTTTCCACGAGGAGAAACTATTGAATTTGAGATGACCGATTTGAATCTTGATTGAAGTTGCAAATACTTGTGGAAGACTCAACCCATTATTGCATTGCATCATCTTCTTTTCAATCAGCTCCAAGGCTCATTGAAGGGCTTTTCATTGATGAACTTTGTATGTGTTGGAAATACAGTGGTTGCACTATCTTCATATATACTAGAAACAACCCTAAGATTGATCAAGAGAATTAAACACTATAATCAATTCCTTTTTAAGAAAAAAAGAAAGATGAGAAGTATATATATCATAGAAGTTGTAAATAGAGGATGAGGGCTTTCTAGATCTTTTCACTTTGCTAACAATTTCATATCACATGAATCTCTTGTGCAATTCTACACTACGTTCTTGGACGATGAAAACTTAAAACTTCCAATCATATATCTATATTAAGTTGGACTTAGAAGAGCTCCCAAACACGTCCATAATATGAATACTTTGATCATCTTCATTAGATATCTATATTTACATTAATTAAAATAAAGTGAAAAATTGATCATACATATGCATGCAATAGGGATTGTAACAATAACAATGGTCGTAGTTGTTTTCTTTCAAATTATTTTTTTGGAAGAACCAAATCGAATTAAATACAACAAAAATATGATAGAAAGCATCTTGGACGATATGATATATATACAAAATATAATGAAATACAATCAAATAAATACATTATGATATATATTATATTATGATATGAGTGGTTGATTTATGGTCTCATGGGTTGACAGCAAATTTGAAAAATGAAAAAAATAAATAAACTGATTGGTGGGCATATGGTACAAAACAGTTGGTATAGTTGTTGACGAGAGAATACAATAATTGAAAGAGAGGAGAAATAAAGGAAATTAAAAGGAAAAATGAACTGTTCATGTTAGGCTAAAGTTGAGCAATAACTATATTATATACTTTTAAAACTAATTATCAATATTGGCTAGTTTTGAACAAATTAATTTAATAATGTAATTAAGGGAAAAAAATGTTTCAATTAATGATACATTTGGGGTCATTTTGATTTGATTATGGAAAGAATTCATGAACATATATTACATAGGTTTGACATTAACTTTTTTACATGTGTGTCAGTGTGTGACGAGGTATATATATGTATGTATTTTAAAGTATTTGTCGATATTTTGATGGATTATAATAATTAAGTGAGAACTAGTCGGTAGTATTTTTGTTGATGATATCGACTAAAGTTTGAATATGATTTGTTTTTTGTTTGAATTTCTAATGTGAGTATCCATGAGAAAAGTTGGGATCAAATAATTGATTGTGTGAAGTTCTTGGCTACCCGTGTGGTTTTAAGTATTTTTAGCATGATGTCGTTGATATTTACCACGAGCACGTCTCCAACATTATGTTATATATATGTTTAGTGATCTTATTATAGTTTGAAATGTTTGTTTTTATATGAAAAGTATAAATTGGAATTACTTGATTTACGCATAAATCAATCAATTAAACCATATTCGATGTTGAATCAAGATGTTGGGTAACAGACATGAAGATAATATTCTATCAAAGGGATATTTGATGTTGAATCAACATGTTGGTCGATGGTTCATAAAGAAATGTTAGAATAGTTAATATGCATTAGAAAAGAATAATTGTTACGATAGTCCAAAATTAAAATATTGAACTAAAACGACGTTTAACCAACTTTCTAAAATATAAAATTTTTATCCTTCTCCCAGTTATGTCATATATATTCGGGTAAAAATACCAAACGAAACAACACACAAGCAAATTAGGCCTCCTCATCTTTCCTTACTCATAATCTTCTCTCTCTCACTATTAGCTCGTTAATTTTTCTCTTTCACAATGATAAATCTAACCCTCGATCCATCGTGATTTTCTTTTGTTATCTCGAGTCTATGCAACCCCACTCACACGTACAATTCACCTATCCCACACATGCTAGCAAAATCCCCACAACACATATATGAAACCTAAAGGAAACAAAAATGGAGAATGAGAAAATTTGAAAAAGGAAAGAAAAATAAGGAATATATTTTAGTAATAATGTTTGGTATATGAGATTAAAAGATATAAGCAAGAAGAGAAAATTCTAAAATTTTAAAAAGTGAATATAGCCAAAACTATTTTGTAACTATTATACAATAATAATCCCAATGTGTGTGTGAGTGTATATTCAATAATTGTGGCTTTGTTAAGACAAATAATTATCATAGGTTGACTTTGGATGAAGGGAAAAGGGAGAGGTTCTTTTGGGCACATCACTAATCCCATTAAGATACCATCAACAAAGTTCATCATCTCCTTCCAATGTGAACATAAGGTAGGTCATGACTATCATTTTGTCAAAAAAAAATGGAAAAGAAATATCCTTCTAATGCGTACTATAAAAAAAAAACGAGAGACTATTCAAGTATTGTAATCGTAGTTTAATTATTCGTATATGTATTTGGAGATGAATATAAATTTAAAGGCTACGTGTATTTAATTTAAGAAAAATTTGAATACCTCGTTTGAAAAATTTTATAATAAAAAGATAATATTCTTTAGAAGTTTATCTAAGAGTAAAAGAAAAAAATATATCATCCTTATATTTAAAATGTCAATTTCAAGTGCTAACAAAAATATAATTAAAATATTGGTTTAATGGATTTTTTTAATAAAAAGGTGTAAATTGTAATAACAAGCCATGTTATGAATAGTTAAAAAATTAACATTTTTATTATTATATTTATATTAGTAAACAATTAGTATGTTTCGTTATTTTGTTGTATGATATAATAGAAATGTCGATATCAAAATCATAGAAATATATAAACATTTAGATATCAATAGAAACGTAAGCCACGTTTACCTCAACTTTATACTTGATCTCATGTGACACATTCATTTTTTTGACAATTATTACTGTTATTTATAATCATAAACTACCATAGTTTAGTATATAACAATAATGTTAAATTTGATAAAATTCATGCGTTTTAATTAAATACAATCAAAGTGAATCCAATTAGGTTAATTCATTAGATGTGAAGTTAGGTAATTTAATAACGTGTTAGATTTGAATGATATAAAAACAAAATGAATGGTGGATGAGGTTTGAAATTGATGGAGAGTCATTTGGTTTTGCACACTTTATTTATGGAAGCTTTTTCTCTACTCTCCCAATTTTGTTACCATTTTGTGGGACATCTCTCCTCTCTCTCTTAAATTATAATCACTAATCACTCTCTCTATCTATTTCACATTCTTAATTACACCAATAATATTATTCCCTTCTATGCTTAATAAACATTTTAATTCTTTACCTAATTCCATTTCATTAATGTTTAAGTTTCCAATTATGCTTTGTTCTATTTTTCTTAATAAAAGCCATTTTATCTTTTGTTATTTACTTTTTTTTTTCAATATTTACTCAAATCAAAATAAGTATATTTTAAACCATTTTATAAAAGTGAGTTTTTGAGAAAAAAAATTCTAAGTCTATAATTTTTAGATTTTGTTCTTTTTTTAAATTGTGTTTTTAATTTAACCATATATATTTGATAACCTATTTACAAATAAAGTCTTTTTTTTTTCATTTTTAGTTTTCTTTCATAATTGAAAAAAAATCATTCTTGTTTTAAAAACAAAAAAAGTGAATTAGTTACTAAACACACTTATTCTTTGAAAACTAAAAAACAAAAGTTGGGTTACCGAATAAGCCGTGAATGAATTGTTTTTAAATATAGTAAAATAAATCAAAATATTTATAAATGTGTTGTGTGTGTTGTGTCATGATTGACACATATAGTAATTTATCTCAATTTGGAGCTTAACGGTAGTTTTCGAAGATTATGATATTTTTAGCATATATAGTACACCTTATAATCATTTACAATAATTTTTCTTTTTAATAAAAAATTGTAGGTCTAAAATATTTAGCGGTTATGAAGGTTTAAAGATCAAATCTAAGTTTGGAATAATATGTATTATTTTATTTTATTTTGAAAGAGGAAACCTTCCTTAAATCACATACTTAGTGTTATTGTTAATACTTAATATCAATTCTAAACTAAAAACACTATAACTATGATGTGTATTACATATTTATATATTCTTTTGTCATGCAACAGTGCTAAAAATAATTTCTTTTAATAGATATCTTTAAAAGTACGTTAGATTTAAAGGATTATAAAACCTACGATGATCTTTTGGTCAAGATATATATCTTTTAAGTCTTAATTAAATATATCGAGTTATTCTATCAATAAAAATACAATCAATTGACTCAATACTAAATTGGTTAAATTTGTGCAATCACTTGTTAAAATATTGTGTGAGTTTATTTTGCTCGAGATGATCCATCATAGTTGTATTTGAAAAATTAGACTAGTAGGTTTCGAGTAGGTCAATGATATTGGGATCAAATTTGGTGATCTAGGTTTTAAGAGACGGATTGAAACAGTGGCAGATCCAGAAATCATAGGTAGAGGACACTATATATAAAAAATGTAGATGTAGAAAGACAAAAATTTGAACCTAGAACCCTGAGGTTTGAAAGTAGATACAACCATTATACCAGAAACAAAATTTAGTAATAATTTCAAGGAATTATCGCTATAGGTACCTACTAATAATCAAGTAACATATACATATATAAAGGTCGTAAAAGAAAAGTGTCTTTTTTTTAGTAGTAGAAGTGAGATCGTAGATTCAAAACTCATAACTTTAAAGAATTAAGTTTATGGTAGGTTGGTATAAAAGGTAAAGAGAGTTTATTATGACAAAGAAAATGACATAAAAACATGGCTTTAGCAAATGCTTAAATAAAGAAGTTGATAAAGAAGTTGGCAAAGTGGAGGAAGATGAAGTTGAAGCCACGTGTGGCATAATGATTGTGTGTGAAAGAGAAACAAATGAAGAGGAGCCTAAAGAGTTGAACTTTGGAAAAGAAAAAGAGTGGATGAGAACCAAAAAGCAATGAGATGCCAAATGAAGGATCCTATGGCCTTTCACGAAGAGGAAAGTGGGAATAATGGAAGCCATTGATTCTCATTTGAGGTTGAGAATCTTCCAAATTCCCATATCTTTACTCTCTTTTTTTATCAATTTGAGAGTCAAAAAAGAGTATGAAAATTTTGGAGCCTTCATTCATCCCAACTCTAAAAGAATGAGAGGGCCTTATCTAATCATAATGATGTTGAAAAACAACCTTCTATACACACTTCAATATATTACACATATATGCTCAATTTGGATGTTTGTTTTGAGCTACTTTTGGAAGGTGTGAGTTATAGGCAAAAAAAAAAAGAAAAAGTAATGAAGCAAGATATATATGTCTAAAATAAACTTTTTGAAAGAGTTTATTTCATATATGTTTAAACTTATGAAGATTGCTGTAGCAAAGCCTAGAAGAAGTGATGCGTTGAGAAACTTTTGATGCCTAGACAAAACACCTAGGTAGAACGCGTGCTTCCTTGCCTTGTATCTCGCATAATGTGTTGGTATCTCGTCTGGTAAGAACACCTTCGTTCAACTTGCGTAATGGTTTGTTGGTATCTCGCCTGGTAAGAACACCTTCTTCGTTCAACTCTGTAATGGTTAAGTCACCAAGTGATCAACTCGCCTATGGAAGAGTTGCCTATTGCTCAGAACGACAACTTGTCAAGTTGCCTGGTCAATACGAAACTGGTTAGAAAGTGACTGAGTCATGGATTTCACTCTCTTTAAGATGTTTTGCAGCTCTGCTCTTTGTGCATATAGTTTAGATTGCACCATCGACCCACGATTGCCCCACCTGAAACTAATTGAAATTCTCTCATGTTATAGTGAAAGATAATTGAACGAAATCGTCGTTCGAGGAGAGATTGCAAAACTGATTGATAAATACATTTATTTTGAAACGGTTTTGATTTTGGAAAGTTTAATTTACCAAAAACATTTGGAGATATTGACAAACCTACATTTGCCTATCAATCTCCTCACCCCATTCAAAACTTGAGTGCCCTTAGGGCCCAAATCCATGAATGATATAAATTTATAAATGAGACTCCACATTTCTATCTAAGCAATGTGAGAATGCATGTATAGAATAAAATGATAATTATTTGCTTATCGAAGTTTTCATTTAACAAAGATAGTTCCACTACTAAAGAAAATGTTGCTAAAGAATAGAGAATAGTTTGGTAGATGAGAGTATTGTCTTGGTGTGAATGGTAAGCGTACACAAGAATTGTCTGTTTGATATCGATCTCCTATCCCAAATTATCCTACATCACTAATCTCCCAAAATTCTCATCATTAATCTCCAAAATTCTTCCTCATACATTATTCAAAGCAATATCATATAATCTAAGTTGAGATCATGTTATAGATTTTTAACAAGAATACTTGTATCGTAGTATTATTTCATGATACATAAAATCATATTGATCACTATCCTCACAAACTTTCTTACTTGAAAATATCTACAAGAATGTAAAGTTACACTTGTATTAAGACTGTGTCGCTCTCGTGAATATTTGACTTTGCTTAATATAATTCTGTAAATTCTCAATACAACGATCTAAGATTTAACATTATGATATACACATGAATATGTTTAATTTTTATGAATAAGTGGTTAATTGTATATATCTTTTAAAATTGCTTGTGAAAGAAACCTTGTAAGCCCAAAGTCCAAAGCTTACATGTGAAGGGAAAATCTTTGATGTTGTTGAAGAGGATCTCATAACTTGGAGTTGTTGGAGTAAGTAAAAAAAATATCCATTATTAGATTGGGTCCATTTTGGTGGCTTCCATTACCAATGACTAATTATTTTGTTATTCAATTCCAATAATTTGGACCCATATTAATATATATTAATTCAAAGTATTTTTTATTGATAAAAGAAGATATTACCGAGGAGTATACGTAATCTTATTACATACCTACAAAAGAAAAAGAAAATTAAATCATTAGTGTTTTTTTTTTTTTAACTTACTTTGGTTTAAAAATAAGGTTAATATATAGTTGATTAATTAAAAATTCAAAATAAACTTGATGTTTAATTTTACATTTTCAACCAGATTTTTCGTATAATAGTTTTGTAGTAATTTCAAAAACAACAAAACTCATTTACTATCAAACATGACGTAATAAAAGGAGTGATTAGATCGATTAAAATACGACCCACACTCATGTGAGCAAGAGGTAGCGGCTAGCCTATCGTGACCTTTCGGGCTTATTATGACGAACTATTGGGCTAACCATAAGCCCACTTGTGCTTTGAAGAGGCCTCATAGGTTGACCACTCAAGATCTCTTTCTTTTAAGAAGTATAAGCTCTTGTTTAAAGTCACAAGAAAGGAAGATAAGATGGACAGTTTCCCCTTTTCAATGGACATGTTTAAAGATTTTAAAAATTACTAACATTTGGTAGTTCTTTACTCCTTCTCATATGAAATCTTACTCATCCTTTATCTTTAATATATATATATATAGAAATCTTTACATTCCTAATTTGCTCTCACATTTTCAAATAATTCTATATTGTAACTATTCATGTCAATAGGATAACACAATTATAAAGTAGTGTAACTTTTTGTATATGAATATGATTTAAATCATCCAGGTATAAAAATATCACGATCTAACAACAAAATCATTCATCTAGTTGCACATTATTGACATCGTGCAATCTATCGTTTATCTCATGATTTCTGTGCTCACAAAAAACAATGGTTATGTTTTCTATATATATAATACATTGTTAGAGAATTTTTATCCATACACATAAAAGGTCACCAAGAAGCCACTCACGAATCTAAATCACACATTTGATAAATAGAAAAAAATGGTTTTTCTAATGAGAATATATATATATATATATATATCAAGATGACCCCTCATTTTCCAATTTTCCAATTTTCAAGTTTGTCTTTATTTTATTTTGCAGGTCTCCATAATATATTAACAATTGAGTCTTGATTTTCCTAATTCATAAAGCAATAAGTGGGGAAATTAGGTGAATTTGCATTAATAAGATGTTTGACTCCTTCGTACCCTTTGTTCGACAAACCAAACCTTCTCCATTGGGATTCATCTCTTTTTTCTTTTTCTTTTTTTTGAATTAATTGCAAGAACAAACTCTTCTTCTTCGTCTATGTGTATATATATACATATATATATAAAAGAATAATGTAAATTCAAAGAAATTGTGAATGATTAAAGAACAAAAAAGAAAAATTCTAATTCATTTACTAAATAAAATCTCATACAATGATAAATCAACTAAAATACAGAGCTTTTGGGCGGAGCAACAACCTTGACCAAAACCCAAGTTTTTCTTTCCTTTAACGCCAGCGCCGGTGCCGCCATCGGTAGAGATCCTAATGGAACCGGTCTTCTTCAGCTTGTCCGCTAACAAGTCAACCGCCATCGACCCAGTGACGAACTCGGAGGCGTTACGACGGTGGTGGCGGCGGTGGCGGCGAGAGGAATCGGCGGAGAAGAAAAAATCGGAGGAAGAAGAAGAAGGGGAAGAGAAAGTTGATTGAGAATCGGAATAGTTGGGAGATTGATGAAATTGTTGAAGCTTTTCTCGAAGACAAGAAGGGCAAATTCCGGGTAAGAGATTGTGATTTGGGTGTCTCTTACATTCTTTGGCCGATTCCGATTTCCCCATGCTTCTTCAAACAAATTGATTGATTGTGTTTTCCTCTCTGTTTTTCTTTTTTTTTCTTCTTTTGGTTTTTTGTTTTTTTGTCTCTGTTTAAATGTGAATTGGGATATAAAAACAAGAGACAGAGTGTCGTCCGTGTGAATTGGTTAATTTTCTTTTTTTTTTTTCTTTTTCCTCTTTTCCTTTTTGGATTAATAAAAGAAAATTGGTTGAATATATATTTTAATTTTTAATGTCGTCTCGTTTTTATTAAAAGAAAAAATATATAATTTTTATCTTATTAAATGGTCATTTATTGGTATCTCAATGTTTTGACCCTAAAATAGTTTTCCTCAAATCTGTCTTAGTTGAGTTAAATTTATTTTGGTATTAGTTGTTCAACAATTAAAATATCAACTAATTAAATTTCTTGTAATTGTATACATTTTAAGCTCCTTTTTTTTAATGTTTTGTTTATTTTTTATAATAAGTGGGTAGAAGATTAAACGTTATATGTTGAGATTAATTTAATAATGAAAATTTGTGTTAGTTGTATTATGTTCATGTTTCTAACAAATTGTTCATGTCTAATGTTATCTTAATCATATAACAATAATAATAACTTTTAAAAAAGGTTTTGACATCTCTTAATTTTTAGTACATAAAGATGTTAGGTGTTGGGTGGCAGTTGAGCTTAAGCTCTCGATGACAATGTGTCATTGAATAAACTATACAAAGAAATGTGCAATGATCTTATGATGTACAAAGTATTTTTAAATTAAAATTTAAAAATATAACTAGCGTGACAAATTTAGATACATTAGTATGATGGTATTTTACTATATTCATAAATATGTTAGATCATTTCATTATATATGAAAATAAACATGTTTAATATTTTTTTAATTTACAATATCATAATTTATTTACCACTATCTTCCTTGAAAATTTGGAATATGAATGTATAAAAAAATGCATAAAACAAATAGAAGTGAGAGGGAAACATTGCTACTTATTTAACTTTATTCACATAAAATATTACAATATTCATCCATCACATACCACAATTGAAACGTTGACCTAATCATGATATTTCTAAAATTTGAGGTTGTATCGATTTATTAACTTCACACACTTGTAATTGTTTCCATTAAATTTCTAAATTATCATCGGCCTAATTTGGTTGAGAAGATGAATGAATATTGAAAAGGAAAAAGAAAAAGAAAAATGCGGGATTTAAGGAGGTGCGCACGTGGGGGGAGGGATTATTGGGAGAACGGAGAAGAGAATTATAAAGCTTAAAAAGAATTAGGGAAATGTACGAAGACGACGACGTCGCCGCGTTTCGAAGACAATGGCAATGGTTTTAACACGTGGGAGTGCCTTCACTCGTGGAAACTCTTTTTATTTATTTATTTATTATTATTTATAAAAAAATAAGCGCGTTAAATAATAAAGTTTGACCAATTTGATTGATTGTTTTTGTTAATTTGTTCCTGGGTCATCATCGTCTCTATCGTACTATTTCTATATTTCTTTTCTTTCTAATTTACTCTACTTCACGTTCTATATAATCTAAACACTTTCTACACAATATACTGTAGCATAAATAATTGGGTGCATCTAATTTTACATGCATTTGTTTATAATTTCTTTCTTTATATATATTGTGAAAATAGACTGGCTGATAAGCATCAACAAAGCATGGAGATTTTTTTTCTTCTTATTACCTAGAGATTAAGTCTTTAGAAGATTGAATAAACTTATATATTCAGTCTTCTTCAAAGACTAAATATGGTTGATGTGGCAGACACCTCGCGGTTGAAAGGTGAAACCATTTTTTTATTCTTTATCATTATTATTTAATTTTGTTTTCCCTCTTCCTAATAATTCAGTAGTACTAAAGGAAGGATCAAATTTGCTTTCGTTTTATTTTGTTTTGGCCGTCTGTTTCATTCCTCCTGCTGCTTCTTCTTCCTTATTATTATTTTTTTTTCTGGGATAAATTGATGTGCTCAAAACGAACACAAGAAAAGTGAAATGGAGTAAAACCCCATCGTTAAAGGACGTACGAGACATTTTTTAGCAAAGCGAAAAATGAAGAGGATCGAGGAGGAAGTGATCGAGCTATTGAAGCTACAAACACAAAAAAAAAAAAAAAAAAAAAAGGGAAGAAGATCAAGAAAAGATTCAGAAAACAATGGCAAAACCCAAAAAGAAACTAGCAAAAATCTTCTAATAATTTTTTTTAAAAAAAAATGAAAAATGAAACGTTTTTGTCAATGAAGGGAAGAGGGAGGTAACACAAAAAAATAACGAATAAAAAATGGTTTCACCGATCAACTGATACAATGCTCGCCACATCAATATATTTAGTCTTTGAAGAAGATTGAATCTATACAAGTGTGTATTCAGTATTTAGAGAAGAGTGAATCCTAATAGGACAAAAAATCTCTATGCTTTTTGCAAATATTTTTTCGATCGACCACTTTATTTTTGTAAAACCAATAGAATGTCAGACGAATTTAGTGTGAAGATCATAGTCCAAAATATTTTATTGTTTATCTAAAAATGGCTGCTGTTATAAATGAAAACAATAATAAGTTTGAAAGAGAAAACAAAGTATATAATATATATATCTATATCACACTATGTATTTGAATATTATAGAAATAAACCAGAATATATATTTGATACATTCATCATCAACAAGATAATTTATATAATATATCATCTTTATCTTATATATACATCAATATATGTGATGTATATTTAACATGGACTTCTAAATTCAAGTTTTGTTGTAAATAAAATTAACAATTCAAAATTTTCTTAAAATAAATGGTGTACACTTTAAATGCATAATTATAGGATGATACAAACTTGATTTCTAGTGGTTATTACGTTAAATGCACGATTTTAGGAAAGAATATAATTCTAAATTCAAAATTTGAAGATATTTCAATGTAACTTTTCAATTCAACTCATAAAATAAATATTTATGACTATAAATAATTTGAAAATACTGATTTTAGGGGATGATATTCTAAAAGAATTTGATATCGCTATAAAATTCAAATCCAAGTTAATTTGCCAAATTTGCTTAAAACTCATTGACTTCAAACCGAAAGAAGCCACGATTATTGATGTCCATTGTATTGGGACCGATATAAACTAAGCTTCATGGTGTCGCTCCTTGAAAACCAAAGTTATCTTTTTAAATAAAACAATGTTTGTGGGTTTTTGTGTTAATAATTATATGTTGCAGCCTATATGTGTGTATGTGTGTTGAGTGTTTGAAGTGCTGAGAAGAGGAATGATACTTTTTTGTATTTTATTTTGTGTCAAATTTAAATCATATTAATGCCTTCAATAAATAGGGGGTTTGAGGTATGTTTATGATTATTTTTGTCATGGGTGTTTAAATTCTATATAATTGACTCGTTGCACTCTCTATTAAACCACGCCTTTTTTCTTTCTTTCTTTCTTTTCTGTTTTTTTACAACATAATTAAGACTGCTTCGAAATAATTAGTATAATTTTATTGTTTGGTAAAGCTAATTTATCCACATCAATTATTTGTTCGTGAAACCATAAAATTAATGTCAACCTTACCTTTGAGTTTACACACTCGATCTAAGCTACATATGTTTTCATTATTTTGATTGATCTCCTTTAAATTGAGACACCATATTTAGTCAACACCGACATTTTATTTGCTATCGTTACCATTTCTTCCTCTATTCACGTGTTAATTAAGGAACAAAAACTGGTTTTTAGAGAACAAACAAATATTCACCACTTGTTACAAATATTTATAGAGAGATAAAAACCTACTTTTCGCTCAATGATCTAAATTTAACAACGAAAATTGCTATAAAATGGTCTTCCCTCGTTTTCTCATACGATAAAGCCATAAGGGAAAAAAGTAGGCTTAATTACTAAAAGATAAAACTAAAAAATGGCAAAAACCATTACGATTGTTTTCTTTATGTCCATTGTTGTGGTGGGATCACTGCAATTCTCTAAGGCACACATGACCGCTGAAAGGGATGCTGAGATTGAGAGGAAATCTAATACTTTGTTTAACGAAATATCCAATCTAGAGCCTCAATACAAATCATGTGTAGAAACGTGCAAGAAAACATGCACGACAAAAGGCGTTGCTAACGATTTGTGTGATCCTATATGTGATAAAGATTGCATGAAAAATGAAGTTGTTGGTATTGTCTTCAATCTCTGGAGAAATGGTTTTTTTTTTTTTTTTTTGTTATATCAAGACAATAGTTAATTTTATTGTGTGTGGTCAGTTTTAGTTGCGAGGCAAAAATTTCATGTGTCAAAATTTAACGAAAATTAAATTTAGTTGTTTATTTCTTCCAACTTTTATTTCTTTTAATCTTTTTTTGTTTTCTTGTGTGGTAGTTTTTGATTTTTTATGTGTTTGTACTGCAGAAAAACTCAAGTCCAAACTAGGCGCTTGATAATTGACCAGGAATTTAAAGTTGACAGCTGGAAAATGGTGGGATCAACTATAAATGATTTGATTAATTAACATTTTAGAAAGGAAAATCTAAATTCCCTTTCATTTTCTTCATTCAATATAATTTGTTGTTTCTTTATACAAAGGTTCTACCTTATGTGTCGTTGGGTGCTTCTTTCGTCATTATTTTCAACAACGAGATCAATAAAGTTTATTAACGCCTTTTGTGTTTATTCACATAATTATTTATGCGTTTTACATTTATCATATAATCCTACCGTGTAGAAGAAATTTTGTGAATATATCACATTATTATTCAAGTTGCGAGCAGTTTTGTCACATGTGTGTTTGGTCAATCTCCCTCGGTAGTTTTTGATATATTATAAAAGAGATGAAGTTTGTGGTTATAGATATGTTTTATTGCTTTTTTTTATAATTACAATTATGAGATAAGTTTATTTTGAATTGGTATTTCAGATTGTCAAGAGAAAAATTGTGTTTGGATGGAAAAAAAAAGAAGAGAAAATGGAGAGGAGGAGATGGGTTGAGAAAATTAGGAAATTGGTGAGGAATATATGAAGGGAGAAATTTAGAAAAAATTGAACAGGTAGGGTTAAGAATTCATTAGTTTATTATTGGGGGTTTTGCAAAAAAATGTATCATCAAACAAGACATCTCTTCAATAATATATTAGGATCAAATGCTAAGAGGAATTTAGAAGAAGATGAGTTAATGGCGGACAATGAAGGAGCAGAGGTTTGTTTATATTTTAGATTTGATTTTCATGTTTTTGTTTTAAAATGAATTCATTAATCAAAATTAAATTATTTTAACACTGTAAATTAGAGCTTGTTTGTGGGTATATACTGATGGTGAATGGGAAAAATAGAGAGGAATGAGAGAGAAAGTGAGTGGTTTGACATTGAAGGTAGAGAAAGTGATAAAAGAGTTTAAAAGAGAATTCTATACTTAATTATAATCTTCAGACTCATAACCGCATTGAGTGCGTCTCATACACACTCATCCAAGCTAGTCTAGAGTCTCAATAAGAGTTTATATCCAAACAAGGAATTTAGTTACAGAGGAATTACAGTCCACTAAGAGATCTCTCAAATACATGCCATAATTTACAATCGCTACTTCTAACCACCCCATGTGCAATATATATAAAACTTAAGTATATACATTGAAACTGTTTTTCTCTATTTCTTTTAGAATTAAAGCTCGTAAACATACTCTAACAACTGTTTAAATAAGGAATCGATAATGAATTAATAATTGAAACGTCACTATCACATATTACGATAAATCGCAAGT
The DNA here is from genome assembly GCF_000004075.3 of Cucumis sativus. NCBI lineage: Eukaryota > Viridiplantae > Streptophyta > Magnoliopsida > Cucurbitales > Cucurbitaceae > Cucumis > Cucumis sativus. The sequence goes on along the minus strand of NW_022279561.1, from coordinate 111,835 downwards.
ATTTGCCAACAAACCAGTACCATATGAGGGTCGGCCATAGCAGAGCGCCTAAATATACGGTCGAGATAATAATAGCTCGCAAACGATCAAGAAAAATCACGTGGCAAAACAAGCTCGAGTACATTTAGTACTTGCCACAATAGCGACATCCATCCAACCAACCATGGTAGAATACTAAATACACGACCGATAATAGCTCACACGATATCCATAATCCACAAATAAACACGCGACTAGACTAAGCTCACGCATATTTAGTATCTGCCACAGTAGCAACCTGCATCCAATCCAAGCATGATAGAATACTAAATACACGGTCGAGAATAGTTCACGACGCGATCCAATATCGATAGAAAACACGTGGTCAAACTGAGCTCATGCATCTTAGTACCTACCGTAGTAGCAACCCCATATCTACGCTCCTATGTGCACATAGAGCCATCCATCATGTGGGTTGAGCTAGGCTAGAAGCCAATCACAATCCTTCATCCACGTCCTCACCTATTCTCAGGCTCCTGAATCTCTGGCCACGACCTATTTCAGCCTTGAAATCCCCTAACAACCATAGGTGTGGCGCTACCAAAACACATTTGCATAACTTATGGGTAAATCACCAACATTCATTAGATCACATATTTCATGTTTAAAAGTCAATCATGGTCAGAAATACATTTTCGTAAAGTCGTTTTCAGTCCTGAAAGATCAGACACATACTTTTAGAAGAGGCCATTCAAACCATCCAAGTTTAATTACAGATCAAGGGGTATCCTTTTAAACCAGTTGTCATTTAAATCATGATTAATAAGTTCGGGTTCGCTCCAAAATATAAGAGTACATGGAAACCAAAAGTCATATTTTAAAATTATTTCTAACATGTAGTTCAAGAAACACTCATATTGGAATTTTTTGAAATCATGGCATACTATAATAGCATACATAGATTAATAAGAAAATACTTGAAAATAACCCACTCCCAGTCAACGACTAAATTCTCCACGATCATAAGCTTTCCCTACTTCAGATTGATATGAAAACAATGATTTATGAGGCCACTAAGTTATCCTCACATGTTCAGATCATGACATAACTATCCCCAAAGCGTTCTATAATATCAACTCAAGCTATTTTATGTTTCAGTGACCCTGATCCTCCACTCCTCAAATTGAACTACTCCCAAGATGCCTTATTTTTAGCATAGATTTTATCCTACATCCCTCAAGCCTTCAAATACAAAATTTTTACACAATGGGGGTACCCGCAACTTAAGCCAACCTTAAGTCGAAAAGTCACTTCCAACTCCAATTAAGTATCACAATTGAAGGCACCATAAATTTACGCTTTAAACCGTAGGACAATATGGTTTTTAGTCCCTTGAAACTCAACCCTAACATCCAAAACAAATTGAGCATCCACAATTTGAAACCAACAATTGATAGGGATTAAATACAATCTTACGTACTTGCAAAATCTCAACAAAATTGATCCAAAGCTTTCTCAAACACTATTTCAATTCAAGTGGGCTAGACAGCGGCTTGACCTCTTCCAAAATTCAAATCTGACATTAAAATGTAATGGCACTACTACAAAAACAACCTTACTTGACCCTGCAGTTTTGTTATACTTGACAGTTTTAATAAATTTTTACTTTGAAACTATCATTTTTAATTTTTTTTTAAAAAACTTCCTTTCTTTCTTCTATCCTTTTTTGGTTGGTGATGGTTTTTATTTATTTTCTTATTTATTTTAACATATTTTTCTTGCATGCACAATATTTTTATCATGTAATATTAATTCATGAATATTTCTTTTATGCTTACCAATATTGCCACGGTATTTTATATCAGTTAATTGTTCTTTTTTCTTACATCATATTTATCTTTACATTTTACCATTCTAAAAGAAATTCGACGATGCAATTAAAAATATCTGGAATTCGTTATTTCTAAATTCTTGAGGTGAGGGAATCGTTTCTTTGGGAGTCCAAGATTTGATTCCCAATATTTTTTTAAAAAACAAAATCTTATCTTACTTGCTTAATTCGTTGTATAATACATTTGATTTCATTGCGCATTATTTCCTATTGACCTAATTTTGAATCATTTCTTAAATTTTCTTCTTTAGCCGTTTATAAATTTTTACTTTGAAACTATCATTTTTAATTTATTTTTAGAAAAAAGTTTAAAATATAAATTTATACTTCATAAGTCATCCTAATCAATTTTTTTAGCAACACACTTTTATTTCGCTAACAGAAAAATACTATGAAGGAATCTAGGAAATTTGGGAGTCCGATTTCCTAGAATTCTTAAGGTGAGGGATCAATATCTTTGGGAGTCTGAAATTTGATCTCAAGAAAAAATGGATTTAATCAATATTTTAAAAAAATCTTTATTCGAAGACTAGCCCATGATATACTTTGAGAAATTGTAATAATTTTTCTTTTTCTTAAGGTGAGAAGTTTCCTTCAATATACCGACTAATTAAGGGAATATTATTCCTTATTTTATGAGATCATTGCTTAAATATTGGAGTAATGAGGGGTAAAATAAGACATTAGTTTTAAAATAAATAAAAAATTATTTTCAATTCGAGATTTGAAATTTGCCACCGTTTTCTAAATGGGTGTTGTGGGGTGCTAATACCTTCCTCACACACAAATGACTCCCGAACTCATCTCTATTTTTCGCAGACCATATTTTTAAAACTGTTTACTTTATTTTGATGTCCAATCACACCGTAAAAAAGATTGGTGGCGACTGTTTTTCTTTTTTAAAAAAAACTAACTCTTTTGAGGACATCGGTCGCTCCGCGTCATCTCGGGCACGTGGCGACAACCACTAAATCATTATTGGAAAAATTCGAAAAAATATTTAAGCCAATACATGTCTATTTCTTCAACAATTCCAACAAGCCAAGGTTTGAATTGTTGCATCCGTACTAAATAAAGAGTCAACCGATATACAGAAAGATCTGAAGATTGGAAAAGTCTACCTTGAATGCATTGTATAAATTCTTAATACGAAGATGAACATGGAACATTTACATCAACCACGTGGTAGTCAATATATTGGAAAATTCCAATCCATCTTCCATCGAACGTAGTCTTCACACGTTGTAGTGCCATGACACATAACGCTAAATGATAACAGTAAAAGAAAAGCAACTCAACCGTAAAAGAAAGTCGTAGGCAAACCCAGAAATATCCTGCCAAATGAAAATAAAATTAAATATTAATGTAATTAAAAAAACAACGTCCCATAAAAATCTTAATTTCAAGTTGTTATTATGTTAAATGCACGATTTTAGGGATGAATATAATTCTAAATTGAAAATTTGGAGATATTTCAACGCAAATTTTCAATTCAACTCATAAAATAAATATTGATGACTATAAATAATTTGAAAATATTGAATTTATGTTAGTCATGATTTTAGGGATGATATTCTAAAAGAATTTGATATCGCTATAAAATTCAAATCCAAGTTAATTTGCCAAATTTGCTTAAAACTCATTGACTTCAAACCGAAAGAAGCCACGATTATTGATGTCCATTGTATTGGGACCGATATAAACTAAGCTTCATGGTGTCGCTCCTTGAAAACCAAAGTTATCTTTTTAAATAAAACAATGTTTGTGGGTTTTTGTGTTAATAATTATATGTTGCAGCCTATATGTGTGTATGTGTGTTGAGTGTTTGAAGTGCTGAGAAGAGGAATGATACTTTTTTGTATTTTATTTTGTGTCAAATTTAAATCATATTAATGCCTTCAATAAATAGGGGGTTTGAGGTATGTTTATGATTATTTTTGTCATGGGTGTTTAAATTCTATATAATTGACTCGTTGCACTCTCTATTAAACCACGCCTTTTTCTTTCTTTCTTTCTTTTCTGTTTTTTTACAACATAATTAAGACTGCTTCGAAATAATTAGTATAATTTTATTGTTTGGTAAAGCTAATTTATCCACATCAATTATTTGTTCGTGAAACCATAAAATTAATGTCAACCTTACCTTTGAGTTTACACACTCGATCTAAGCTACATATGTTTTCATTATTTTGATTGATCTCCTTTAAATTGAGACACCATATTTAGTCAACACCGACATTTTATTTGCTATCGTTACCATTTCTTCCTCTATTCACGTGTTAATTAAGGAACAAAAACTGGTTTTTAGAGAACAAACAAATATTCACCACTTGTTACAAATATTTATAGAGAGATAAAAACCTACTTTTCGCTCAATGATCTAAATTTAACAACGAAAATTGCTATAAAATGGTCTTCCCTCGTTTTCTCATACGATAAAGCCATAAGGGAAAAAAGTAGGCTTAATTACTAAAAGATAAAACTAAAAAATGGCAAAAACCATTACGATTGTTTTCTTTATGTCCATTGTTGTGGTGGGATCACTGCAATTCTCTAAGGCACACATGACCGCTGAAAGGGATGCTGAGATTGAGAGGAAATCTAATACTTTGTTTAACGAAATATCCAATCTAGAGCCTCAATACAAATCATGTGTAGAAACGTGCAAGAAAACATGCACGACAAAAGGCGTTGCTAACGATTTGTGTGATCCTATATGTGATAAAGATTGCATGAAAAATGAAGTTGTTGGTATTGTCTTCAATCTCTGGAGAAATGGTTTTTTTTTTTTTTTTTTTTTTTTTGTTATATCAAGACAATAGTTAATTTTATTGTGTGTGGTCAGTTTTAGTTGCGAGGCAAAAATTTCATGTGTCAAAATTTAACGAAAATTAGATTTAGTTGTTTATTTCTTCCAACTTTTATTTCTTTTAATCTTTTTTTGTTTTCTTGTGTGAGTTATTTTGATTTTTTTTGTGTTTGTATTGCAGAAAAACTCAAGTCCAAACTAGGCGCTTGATAATTGACCATGGATTTAAAGTTGACAGCTGGAAAATGGTGGGATCAACTATAAATGATTTGATTAATTAACATTTTAGAAAGCAAAATCTAAATTCCCTTTCATTTTCTTCATTCAATATAATTTGTTGTTTCTTTATACAAAGGTTCTACCTTATGTGTCGTTGGGTGCTTCTTTCGTCATTATTTTCAACAACGAGATCAATAAATTTATTTACGCCTTTTGTGTTTATTCACATAATTATTTATGCGTTTTACATTTATCATATAATCCTACCGTGTAGAAGAAATTTTGTGAATATATCACATTATTATTCAAGTTGCGAGCAGTTTTGTCACATGTGTGTTTGGTCAATCTCCCTCGGTAGTTTTTGATATATTATAAAAGAGATGAAGTTTGTGGTTATAGATATGTTTTATTGCTTTTTTTTATAATTACAATTATGAGATAAGTTTATTTGGAATTGGTATTTCAGATTGTCAAGAGAAAAATTGTGTTTGGATGGAAAAAAAAAAGAAGAGAAAATGGAGAGGAGGAGATGGGTTGAGAAAATTAGGAAATTGGTGAGGAATATATGAAGGAGAAATTTAGAAAAAATTGAACAGGTAGGGTTAAGAATTCATTAGTTTATTTCAATGGGGGTTTTGCAAAAAAATGTATCATCAAACAAGACATCTCTTCAATAATATATTAGGATCAAATGCTAAGAGGAATTTAGAAGAAGATGAGTTAATGGCGGACAATGAAGGAGCAGAGGTTTGTTTATATTTTAGATTTGATTTTCATGTTTTTGTTTTAAAATGAATTCATTAATCAAAATTAAATTATTTTAACACTGTAAATTAGAGCTTGTTTGTGGGTATATACTGATGGTGAATGGGAAAAATAGAGAGGAATGAGAGAGAAAGTGAGTGGTTTGACATTGAAGGTAGAGAAAGTGATAAAAGAGTTTAAAAGAGAATTCTATACTTAATTATAATCTTCAGACTCATAACCGCATTGAGTGCGTCTCATACACACTCATCCAAGCTAGTCTAGAGTCTCAATAAGAGTTTATATCCAAACAAGGAATTTAGTTACAGAGGAATTACAGTCCACTAAGAGATCTCTCAAATACATGCCATAATGTTACAATCGCTACTTCTAACCACCCCATGCTACAATATATATAAAACTTAAGTATATACATTGAAACTGTTTTTCTCTATTTCTTTTAGAATTAAAGCTCGTAAACATACTCTAACAACTGTTTAAATAAGGAATCGATAATGAATTAATAATTGAAACGTCACTATCACATATTACGATAAATCGCATGTATTTGCCAACAAACCAGTACCATATGAGGGTCGGCCATAGCAGAGCGCCTAAATATACGGTCGAGATAATAATAGCTCGCAAACGATCAAGAAAAATCACGTGGCAAAACAAGCTCGAGTACATTTAGTACTTGCCACAATAGCGACATCCATCCAACCAACCATGGTAGAATACTAAATACACGACCGATAATAGCTCACACGATATCCATATCCACAAATAAACACGCGACTAGACTAAGCTCACGCATATTTAGTATCTGCCACAGTAGCAACCTGCATCCAATCCAAGCATGATAGAATACTAAATACACGGTCGAGAATAGTTCACACGCGATCCATATCGACAGGAAAACACGTGGTCAAACTGAGCTCATGCATACTTAGTACCTACCGCAGTAGCAACCGCCATATCCACGCTCCTATGTGCACATAGAGCCATCCATCATGTGGGTTGAGCTAGGCTAGAAGCCAATCACAATCCTTCATCCACGTCCTTGATAGAACTAAGTCATGCACAGCGGAAAAAGAATCGAATTTCTACCCTAATTGCCACAATTAACATGTAACCATAAACTAATCAAATTAGGGTTTTAAGAAGTATTACCTTTGAAGCTTTCAAAAGGTTTGATGTCTTCTTACCAATTCTACCCGAGACCACCACTAGTACTCAACTGCTATCCTCTGGACAAAGAACCGGGTTGTGGGACCCAATTTTGGTGTAGAAAATAATGGAGATAAAATGAGATTGGAAGCTTTCTTTTTTCTTTTGTTGAGATGATGAAAATGATAAAAGAGGCAAAAGTCCTTCAACATTTGAAAACATCTCTATTTATAGCCTAATTACATGCAAAAATGCATGCAATTCAATTGCCAAATCTCAACACCTAATATTCCACTAACAATTAGTGGAACTTAGTGGGCTAGGTGTCTATATCTCATATAGCCACATATCCCACTAAGAGTTAGTGGGATTATCCAACAAAATGTTGGATTTTCCCACTAACTTAGTCCAAGGGTAAAATGGTCATTAGATTTTTCTAGTCAAAAGTCAAACTTTGACTTTTCTAAGTCAAAAGTCAATATTTTGACTTTTTACCATTTTGTCCGTCTTGACTAATTCCAACCTCTCGAGCATGAATCCGCATTCATTTTTCCAAAATTCAAATCACATTTGAATATAAGGCCGGTCAAAGTTTGACTTTTCAAAGTCAAAGTCAACATTTTGACTTTTTACTATTTTTGACCAATTCCGAGCTTCTTAGTATGAATCCGCATTCATACTTATAGTATGTAAAACATAAAGCTCTATTTCTAATTAGAAGACCGACGATTATATCACTGTATATGTCGGTTTTCCTTTCTTCTCCCTATTCGAACAATTCGACTTATTTCATCACACTGTTCTAAGTTTAATCCATATGAGCTAGCAGAGGAACCTAATGGACCTATAGATCATGGGCTCCAACGATTCAAGATTAACTAGCTAAACTCTTTTAAACCGAGTTAATCAACATTCGTTAACTAACGGGTCATTCCACTAAAGTCCCGTAGTTGCACTCCCCTCACTATAGATATATTTGTGTCCATTTGATAAAACCATAATCAGTAAGTTAATCCTTCACAGGTTGCTCGTAACCTTGGCTGGGTCAAAATACCGTTTTACCCCCAAGATTACATCTTGCTCCTTAAGTCCCACTAATCCACTATTGAACAATTGGTTTAAGGTTCAACCTATAAACTTAATCCCTCTCGGGCCAATGAGAGGGTGGGGCCCCTTGTTCAAGACTTGGATTCAGTGCTTAAGAGAGCAACCTATCTACTAACCCTAAAGCGGGTAGGAGTGAATTCCATCTTGTACCCTATGTTCCCAGCTATCCACCCGATCTTACTCCTGAAATGGGAGGCTTATTGGGCCAACGCTGATGAGCTGCCCTCACCTATGCAGATCTAAGGATAATCTTGTATGAACAGGAGTTCATAGTTAACTCAGGATTAAGACTAAGTTACCTAGGTCATCAATAATTGAGATAGTCAGTTTTAAACAGTAAACGGTGTTATAACGTAAAAATGACTAATTCATGGTTCAGTCTTATGTAAACATTTTACATAGGATGCCCCACTTTCATGTCTCTACATGAACGATTAGGATCACATCGTTTGTACTACAAAGTGGGCCGCATCCATAGTCTCTCAAAATAAGGCGCCCAACCTTTATTTCATATACTATAGACTATTTAGGCTATATACTCGAACTTGATCCACGTTTATGTTTACACATAAAGTTCAAGTTTATTCAAAAAATAGCCTTGGAACTTTGATTTATTGGATTTAAGATTATAATATTTAATTTCTCAATAACAACTTTATTGAATAGAATATGATTTATAAACTACGAGTTTTAGGACAAAAAATTCCAACAGTCCTCACCTATTCTCAGGCTCCTGAATCTATGGCCACGACCTCTTTCAGCCTTGAAATCCCCTAACAACCATAGGTGTGGCGCTACCAAAACACATTTGCATAACTTATGGGTAAATCACCAACATTCATTAAGATCACATATTTCATGTTTAAAAGTCAATCATGGTCAGAAATACATTTTCGTAAAGTCGTTTTCAGTCCTGAAAGATCAGACACATACTTTTAGAAGAGGCCATTCAAACCATCCAAGTTTAATTACAGATCAAGGGGTATCCTTTTAAACCAGTTGTCATTTAAATCATGATTAATAAGTTCGGGTTCACTCCAAAATATAATAGTACATGGAAACCAAAAGTCATATTTTAAAATTATTTCTAACATGTAGTTCAAAAACACTCATATTGGAATTTTTTGAAATCATGGCATACTATAATAGCATACATAGATTAATAAGAAAATACTTGAAAATAACCACTCCCAGTCAACGACTAAATTCTCCAGGATCATAAGCTTTCCCTACTTCAGTTTGATAGGAAAACAATGATTATGAGGCCACTAAGTTATCCTCACATGTTCAGATCATGACATAACTATCCCCAAAGCGTTCTATAATATCAACTCAAGCTATTTTATGTTTCAGTGACCCTGATCCTCCACTCCTCAAATTGAACTACTCCCAAGATGCCTTATTTTTAGCATAGATTTTATCCTACATCCCTCAAGCCTTCAAATACAAAATTTTTACACAATGGGGGTACCCGCAACTTAAGCCAACCTTAAGTCGAAAAGTCACTTCCAACTCCAATTAAGTATCACAATTGAAGGCACCATAAATTTACGCTTTTAAACCGTAGGACAATATGGTTTTTAGTCCCTTGAAACTCAACCCTAACATCCAAAACAAATTGAGCATCCACAATTTGAAACCAACAATTGATAGGGATTAAATACAATCTTACGTACTTGCAAAATCTCAACAAAATTGATCCAAAGCTTTCTCAAACACTATTTCAATTCAAGTGGGCTAGACAGCGGCTTGACCTCTTCCAAAATTCAAATCTGACATTAAAATGTAATGGCACTACTACAAAAACAACCTTACTTGACCCCTGCAGTTTTGTTATACTTGACAGTTTTAATAAATTTTTACTTTGAAACTATCATTTTTAATTTTTTTTAAAAAACTTTCCTTTCTTTCTTCTATCCTTTTTTGGTTGGTGATGGTTTTTATTTTTTTCTTATTTATTTTAACATATTTTTCTTGCATGCACAATATTTATTATCATGTAATATTAAATTCATGAATATTTCTTTTATGCTTTCCAATATTGCCACGGTATTTTATATCAGTTAATTGTTCTTTTTTCTTACATCATGTTTATCTTTACATTTTACCATTCTAAAAGAAATTCGACGATGCAATTAAAAATATCTGGAATTCGTTATTTCTAAATTCTTGAGGTGAGGGAATCGTTTCTTTGGGAGTCCAAGATTTGATTCCCAATATTTTTTAAAAAACAAAATCTTATCTTACTTGCTTAATTCGTTGTATAATACATTTGATTTCATTGCGCATTATTTCCTATTGACCTAATTTTGAATCATTTCTTAAATTTTCTTCTTTAGCCGTTTATAAATTTTTACTTTGAAACTATCTTTTTAATTTATTTTTAGAAAAAAGTTTAAAATATAAATTTATACTTCATAAGTCATCCTAATCAATTTTTTTAGCAACACACTTTTATTTCGCTAACAGAAAAATACTATGAAGGAATCTAGGAAATTTGGGAGTCCGATTTCCTAGAATTCTTAAGGTGAGGGATCAATATCTTTGGGAGTCTGAAATTTGATCTCAAGAAAAAATGGATTTAATCAATATTTTAAAAAAAATCTTTATTCGAAACTAGCCCATGATATACTTTGAGAAATTGTAATAATTTTTCTTTTTCTTAAGGTGAGAAGTTTCCTTCAATATACCGACTAATTAAGGGAATATTATTCCACTTATTTTATGAGATCATTGCTTAAATATTGGAGTAATGAGGGGTAAAATAAGACATTAGTTTTAAAATAAATAAAAAATTATTTTCAATTCGAGATTTGAAATTTGCCACCGTTTTCTAAATGGGTGTTGTGGGGTGCTAATACCTTCCTCACACACAAATGACTCCGAACTCATCTCTATTTTTCGCAGACCATATTTTTAAAACTGTTTACTTTATTTTGATGTCCAATCACACCGTAAAAAAGATTGGTGGCGACTGTTTTTCTTTTTAAAAAAACACTAACTCTTTTGAGGACATCGGTCGCTCCACGTCATCTCGGGCACGTGGCGACAACCACTAAATCATTATTGGAAAAATTCGAAAAAACCAACATATTTAAGCCAATACAGTCTATTTCTTCAACAATTCAACAAGCCAAGGTTTGAATTGTTGCATCCGTACTAAATAAAGAGTCAACCGATATACAGAAAGATCTGAAGATTGGAAAAGTCTACCTTGAATGCATTGTATAAATTCTTAATACGAAGATGAACATGGAACATTTACATCAACCACGTGGTAGTCAATATATTGGAAAATTCCAATCCATCTTCCATCGAACGTAGTCTTCACACGTTGTAGTGCCATGAACATAACGCTAAATGATAACAGTAAAAGAAAAGCAACTCAACCGTAAAAGAAAGTCGTAGGCAAACCCAGAAATATCCTGCCAAATGAAAATAAAATTAAATATTAATGTAATTAAAAAAACAACGTCCCATAAAAATCTTAATTTCAAGTTGTTATTATGTTAAATGCACGATTTTAGGGATGATATAATTCTAAATTCAAAATTTGGAGATATTTCAACGCAAATTTTCAATTCAACTCATAAAATAAATATTGATGACTATAAATAATTTGAAAATATTGAATTTATGTTAGTCATGATTTTAGGGGATGATATTCTAAAAGAATTTGATATCGCTATAAAATTCAAATCCAAGTTAATTTGCCAAATTTGCTTAAAACTCATTGACTTCAAACCGAAAGAAGCCACGATTATTGATGTCCATTGTATTGGGACCGATATAAACTAAGCTTCATGGTGTCGCTCCTTGAAAACCAAAGTTATCTTTTTAAATAAAACAATGTTTGTGGGTTTTTGTGTTAATAATTATATGTTGCAGCCTATATGTGTGTATGTGTGTTGAGTGTTTGAAGTGCTGAGAAGAGGAATGATACTTTTTTGTATTTTATTTTGTGTCAAATTTAAATCATATTAATGCCTTCAATAAATAGGGGGTTTGAGGTATGTTTATGATTATTTTTGTCATGGGTGTTTAAATTCTATATAATTGACTCGTTGCACTCTCTATTAAACCACGCCTTTTTTCTTTCTTTCTTTCTTTTCTGTTTTTTTACAACATAATTAAGACTGCTTCGAAATAATTAGTATAATTTTATTGTTTGGTAAAGCTAATTTATCCACATCAATTATTTGTTCGTGAAACCATAAAATTAATGTCAACCTTACCTTTGAGTTTACACACTCGATCTAAGCTACATATGTTTTCATTATTTTGATTGATCTCCTTTAAATTGAGACACCATATTTAGTCAACACCGACATTTTATTTGCTATCGTTACCATTTCTTCCTCTATTCACGTGTTAATTAAGGAACAAAAACTGGTTTTTAGAGAACAAACAAATATTCACCACTTGTTACAAATATTTATAGAGAGATAAAAACCTACTTTTCGCTCAATGATCTAAATTTAACAACGAAAATTGCTATAAAATGGTCTTCCCTCGTTTTCTCATACGATAAAGCCATAAGGGAAAAAAGTAGGCTTAATTACTAAAAGATAAAACTAAAAAATGGCAAAAACCATTACGATTGTTTTCTTTATGTCCATTGTTGTGGTGGGATCACTGCAATTCTCTAAGGCACACATGACCGCTGAAAGGGATGCTGAGATTGAGAGGAAATCTAATACTTTGTTTAACGAAATATCCAATCTAGAGCCTCAATACAAATCATGTGTAGAAACGTGCAAGAAAACATGCACGACAAAAGGCGTTGCTAACGATTTGTGTGATCCTATATGTGATAAAGATTGCATGAAAAATGAAGTTGTTGGTATTGTCTTCAATCTCTGGAGAAATGGTTTTTTTTTTTTTTTTTTGTTATATCAAGACAATAGTTAATTTTATTGTGTGTGGTCAGTTTTAGTTGCGAGGCAAAAATTTCATGTGTCAAAATTTAACGAAAATTAAATTTAGTTGTTTATTTCTTCCAACTTTTATTTCTTTTAATCTTTTTTTGTTTTCTTGTGTGAGATTTTGATTTTTTATGTGTTTGTACTGCAGAAAAACTCAAGTCCAAACTAGGCGCTTGATAATTGACCAGGAATTTAAAGTTGACAGCTGGAAAATGGTGGGATCAACTATAAATGATTTGATTAATTAACATTTTAGAAAGGAAAATCTAAATTCCCTTTCATTTTCTTCATTCAATATAATTTGTTGTTTCTTTATACAAAGGTTCTACCTTATGTGTCGTTGGGTGCTTCTTTCGTCATTATTTTCAACAACGAGATCAATAAAGTTTATTTACGCCTTTTGTGTTTATTCACATAATTATTTATGCGTTTTACATTTATCATATAATCCTACCGTGTAGAAGAAATTTTGTGAATATATCACATTATTATTCAAGTTGCGAGCAGTTTTGTCACATGTGTGTTTGGTCAATCTCCCTCGGTAGTTTTTGATATATTATAAAAGAGATGAAGTTTGTGGTTATAGATATGTTTTATTGCTTTTTTTTATAATTACAATTATGAGATAAGTTTATTTTGAATTGGTATTTCAGATTGTCAAGAGAAAAATTGTGTTTGGATGGAAAAAAAAAGAAGAGAAAATGGAGAGGAGGAGATGGGTTGAGAAAATTAGGAAATTGGTGAGGAATATATGAAGGGAGAAATTTAGAAAAAATTGAACAGGTAGGGTTAAGAATTCATTAGTTTATTCAATGGGGGTTTTGCAAAAAAATGTATCATCAAACAAGACATCTCTTCAATAATATATTAGGATCAAATGCTAAGAGGAATTTAGAAGAAGATGAGTTAATGGCGGACAATGAAGGAGCAGAGGTTTGTTTATATTTTAGATTTGATTTTCATTTTTTGTTTTAAAATGAATTCATTAATCAAAATTAAATTATTTTAACACTGTAAATTAGAGCTTGTTTGTGGGTATATACTGATGGTGAATGGGAAAAATAGAGAGGAATGAGAGAGAAAGTGAGTGGTTTGACATTGAAGGTAGAGAAAGTGATAAAAGAGTTTAAAAGAGAATTCTATACTTAATTATAATCTTCAGACTCATAACCGCATTGAGTGCGTCTCATACACACTCATCCAAGCTAGTCTAGAGTCTCAATAAGAGTTTATATCCAAACAAGGAATTTAGTTACAGAGGAATTACAGTCCACTAAGAGATCTCTCAAATACATGCCATAATTTACAATCGCTACTTCTAACCACCCCATGCTGCAATATATATAAAACTTAAGTATATACATTGAAACTGTTTTTCTCTATTTCTTTTAGAATTAAAGCTCGTAAACATACTCTAACAACTGTTTAAATAAGGAATCGATAATGAATTAATAATTGAAACGTCACTATCACATATTACGATAAATCGCAAGTATTTGCCAACAAACCAGTACCATATGAGGGTCGGCCATAGCAGAGCGCCTAAATATACGGTCGAGATAATAATAGCTCGCAAACGATCAAGAAAAATCACGTGGCAAAACAAGCTCGAGTACATTTAGTACTTGCCACAATAGCGACATCCATCCAACCAACCATGGTAGAATACTAAATACACGACCGATAATAGCTCACACGATATCCATATCCACAAATAAACACGCGACTAGACTAAGCTCACGCATATTTAGTATCTGCCACAGTAGCAACCTGCATCCAATCCAAGCATGATAGAATACTAAATACACGGTCGAGAATAGTTCACACGCGATCCATATCGACAGGAAAACACGTGGTCAAACTGAGCTCATGCATACTTAGTACCTACCGTAGTAGCAACCCCCATATCTACGCTCCTATGTGCACATAGAGCCATCCATCATGTGGGTTGAGCTAGGCTAGAAGCCAATCACAATCCTTCATCCACGTCCTCACCTATTCTCAGGCTCCTGAATCTCTGGCCACGACCTCTTTCAGCCTTGAAATCCCCTAACAACCATAGGTGTGGCGCTACCAAAACACATTTGCATAACTTATGGGTAAATCACCAACATTCATTAGGATCACATATTTCATGTTTAAAAGTCAATCATGGTCAGAAATACATTTTCGTAAAGTCGTTTTCAGTCCTGAAAGATCAGACACATACTTTTAGAAGAGGCCATTCAAACCATCCAAGTTTAATTACAGATCAAGGGGTATCCTTTTAAACCAGTTGTCATTTAAATCATGATTAATAAGTTCGGGTTCGCTCCAAAATATAAGAGTACATGGAAACCAAAAGTCATATTTTAAAATTATTTCTAACATGTAGTTCAAGAAACACTCATATTGGAATTTTTTGAAATCATGGCATACTATAATAGCATACATAGATTAATAAGAAAATACTTGAAAATAACCCACTCCCAGTCAACGACTAAATTCTCCACGATCATAAGCTTTCCCTACTTCAGATTGATATGAAAACAATGATTTATCAGGCCACTAAGTTATCCTCACATGTTCAGATCATGACATAACTATCCCCAAAGCGTTCTATAATATCAACTCAAGCTATTTTATGTTTCAGTGACCCTGATCCTCCACTCCTCAAATTGAACTACTCCCAAGATGCCTTATTTTTAGCATAGATTTTATCCTACATCCCTCAAGCCTTCAAATACAAAATTTTTACACAATGGGGGTACCCGCAACTTAAGCCAACCTTAAGTCGAAAAGTCACTTCCAACTCCAATTAAGTATCACAATTGAAGGCGCCATAAATTTACGCTTTTAAACCGTGGGACAATATGGTTTTTAGTCCCTTGAAACTCAACCCTAACATCCAAAACAAATTGAGCATCCACAATTTGAAACCAACAATTGATAGGGATTAAATACAACCTTACGTACTTGCAAAATCTCAACAAAATTGATCCAAAGCTTTCTCAAACACTATTTCAATTCAAGTGGGCTAGACAGCGGCTTGACCTCTTCCAAAATTCAAATCTGACATTAAAATGTAATGGCACTACTACAAAAACAACCTTACTTGACCCCTGCAGTTTTGTTATACTTGACAGTTTTAATAAATTTTTACTTTGAAACTATCATTTTTAATTTTTTTTTAAAAACTTTCCTTTCTTTCTTCTATCCTTTTTTGGTTGGTGATGGTTTTTATTTATTTTCTTATTTATTTTAACATATTTTTCTTGCATGCACAATATTTATTATCATGTAATATTAAATTCATGAATATTTCTTTTATGCTTACCAATATTGCCACGGTATTTTATATCAGTTAATTGTTCTTTTTTCTTACATCATATTTATCTTTACATTTTACCATTCTAAAAGAAATTCGACGATGCAATTAAAAATATCTGGAATTCGTTATTTCTAAATTCTTGAGGTGAGGGAATCGTTTCTTTGGGAGTCCAAGATTTGATTCCCAATATTTTTTTAAAAAACAAAATCTTATCTTACTTGCTTAATTCGTTGTATAATACATTTGATTTCATTGCGCATTATTTCCTATTGACCTAATTTTGAATCATTTCTTAAATTTTCTTCTTTAGCCGTTTATAAATTTTTACTTTGAAACTATCATTTTTAATTTATTTTTAGAAAAAAGTTTAAAATATAAATTTATACTTCATAAGTCATCCTAATCAATTTTTTTAGCAACACACTTTTATTTTGCTAACAGAAAAATACTATGAAGGAATCTAGGAAATTTGGGAGTCCGATTTCCTAGAATTCTTAAGGTGAGGGATCAATATCTTTGGGGGTCTGAAATTTTATCTCATGAAAAAAATGGATTTAATCAATATTTTAAAAAAAATCTTTATTCGAAGACTAGCCCATGATATACTTTGAGAAATTGTAATAATTTTTCTTTTTCTTAAGGTGAGAAGTTTCCTTCAATATACCGACTAATTAAGGGAATATTATTCCACTTATTTTATGAGATCATTGCTTAAATATTGGAGTAATGAGGGGTAAAATAAGACATTAGTTTTAAAATAAATAAAAAATTATTTTCAATTCGAGATTTGAAATTTGCCACCGTTTTCTAAATGGGTGTTGTGGGGTGCTAATACCTTCCTCACACACAAATGACTCCCGAACTCATCTCTATTTTTCGCAGACCATATTTTTAAAACTGTTTACTTTATTTTGATGTCCAATCACACCGTAAAAAAGATTGGTGGCGACTGTTTTTCTTTTTTAAAAAAACACTAACTCTTTTGAGGACATCGGTCGCTCCGCGTCATCTCGGGCACGTGGCGACAACCACTAAATCATTATTGGAAAAATTCGAAAAAACCAACATATTTAAGCCAATACAGTCTATTTCTTCAACAATTCGAACAAGCCAAGGTTTGAATTGTTGCATCCGTACTAAATAAAGAGTCAACCGATATACAGAAAGATCTGAAGATGGGAAAAGTCTACCTTGAATGCATTGTATAAATTCTTAATACGAAGATGAACATGGAACATTTACATCAAACTCACGTGGTAGTCAATATATTGGAAAATTCCAATCCATCTTCCATCGAACGTAGTCTTCACACGTTGTAGTGCCATGACACATAACGCTAAATGATAACAGTAAAAGAAAAGCAACTCAACCGTAAAAGAAAGTCGTAGGCAAACCCAGAAATATCCTGCCAAATGAAAATAAAATTAAATATTAATGTAATTAAAAAAACAACGTCCCATAAAAATCTTAATTTCAAGTTGTTATTATGTTAAATGCACGATTTTAGGGATGAATATAATTCTAAATTCAAAATTTGGAGATATTTCAACGCAAATTTTCAATTCAACTCATAAAATAAATATTGATGACTATAAATAATTTGAAAATATTGAATTTATGTTAGTCATGATTTTAGGGGATGATATTCTAAAAGAATTTGATATCGCTATAAAATTCAAATCCAAGTTAATTTGCCAAATTTGCTTAAAACTCATTGACTTCAAACCGAAAGAAGCCACGATTATTGATGTCCATTGTATTGGGACCGATATAAACTAAGCTTCATGGTGTCGCTCCTTGAAAACCAAAGTTATCTTTTTAAATAAAACAATGTTTGTGGGTTTTTGTGTTAATAATTATATGTTGCAGCCTATATGTGTGTATGTGTGTTGAGTGTTTGAAGTGCTGAGAAGAGGAATGATACTTTTTTGTATTTTATTTTGTGTCAAATTTAAATCATATTAATGCCTTCAATAAATAGGGGGTTTGAGGTATGTTTATGATTATTTTTGTCATGGGTGTTTAAATTCTATATAATTGACTCGTTGCACTCTCTATTAAACCACGCCTTTTTTCTTTCTTTCTTTCTTTTCTGTTTTTTTACAACATAATTAAGACTGCTTCGAAATAATTAGTATAATTTTATTGTTTGGTAAAGCTAATTTATCCACATCAATTATTTGTTCGTGAAACCATAAAATTAATGTCAACCTTACCTTTGAGTTTACACACTCGATCTAAGCTACATATGTTTTCATTATTTTGATTGATCTCCTTTAAATTGAGACACCATATTTAGTCAACACCGACATTTTATTTGCTATCGTTACCATTTCTTCCTCTATTCACGTGTTAATTAAGGAACAAAAACTGGTTTTTAGAGAACAAACAAATATTCACCACTTGTTACAAATATTTATAGAGAGATAAAAACCTACTTTTCGCTCAATGATCTAAATTTAACAACGAAAATTGCTATAAAATGGTCTTCCCTCGTTTTCTCATACGATAAAGCCATAAGGGAAAAAAGTAGGCTTAATTACTAAAAGATAAAACTAAAAAATGGCAAAAACCATTACGATTGTTTTCTTTATGTCCATTGTTGTGGTGGGATCACTGCAATTCTCTAAGGCACACATGACCGCTGAAAGGGATGCTGAGATTGAGAGGAAATCTAATACTTTGTTTAACGAAATATCCAATCTAGAGCCTCAATACAAATCATGTGTAGAAACGTGCAAGAAAACATGCACGACAAAAGGCGTTGCGATTTGTGTGTGATCCTATATGTGATAAAGATTGCATGAAAAATGAAGTTGTTGGTATTGTCTTCAATCTCTGGAGAAATGGTTTTTTTTTTTTTTTTTTTGTTATATCAAGACAATAGTTAATTTTATTGTGTGTGGTCAGTTTTAGTTGCGAGGCAAAAATTTCATGTGTCAAAATTTAACAAAATTAAATTTAGTTGTTTATTTCTTCCAACTTTTATTTCTTTTAATCTTTTTTTGTTTTCTTGTGTGATTTTTGATTTTTTATGTGTTTGTACTGCAGAAAAACTCAAGTCCAAACTAGGCGCTTGATAATTGACCAGGAATTTAAAGTTGACAGCTGGAAAATGGTGGGATCAACTATAAATGATTTGATTAATTAACATTTTAGAAAGGAAAATCTAAATTCCCTTTCATTTTCTTCATTCAATATAATTTGTTGTTTCTTTATACAAAGGTTCTACCTTATGTGTCGTTGGGTGCTTCTTTCGTCATTATTTTCAACAACGAGATCAATAAAGTTTATTTACGCCTTTTGTGTTTATTCACATAATTATTTATGCGTTTTACATTTATCATATAATCCTACCGTGTAGAAGAAATTTTGTGAATATATCACATTATTATTCAAGTTGCGAGCAGTTTTGTCACATGTGTGTTTGGTCAATCTCCCTCGATAGTTTTTGATATATTATAAAAGAGATGAAGTTTGTGGTTATAGATATGTTTTATTGCTTTTTTTTATAATTACAATTATGAGATAAGTTTATTTTGAATTGGTATTTCAGATTGTCAAGAGAAAAATTGTGTTTCGATGGGAAAAAAAAAGAAGAGAAAATGGAGAGGAGGAGATGGGTTGAGAAAATTAGGAAATTGGTGAGGAATATATGAAGGGAGAAATTTAAAAATTGAACAGGTAGGGTTAAGAATTCATTAGTTTATTCAATGGGGGTTTTGCAAAAAAAATGTATCATCAAACAAGACATCTCTTCAATAATATATTAGGATCAAATGCTAAGAGGAATTTAGAAGAAGATGAGTTAATGGCGGACAATGAAGGAGCAGAGGTTTGTTTATATTTTAGATTTGATTTTCATGTTTTTGTTTTAAAATGAATTCATTAATCAAAATTAAATTATTTTAACACTGTAAATTAGAGCTTGTTTGTGGGTATATATATGGTGAATGGGAAAAATAGAGAGGAATGAGAGAGAAAGTGAGTGGTTTGACATTGAAGGTAGAGAAAGTGATAAAAGAGTTTAAAGAGAATTCTATACTTAATTATAATTTTCAGCTCATAACCGCATTGAGTGCGTCTACACACTCATCCAAGCTAGTCTAGAGTCTCAATAAGAGTTTATATCCAAACAAGGAATTTAGTTACAGAGGAATTACAGTCCACTAAGAGATCTCTCAAATACATGCCATAATGTTACAATCGCCACTTCTAACCACCCCATGCTACAATATATATAAAACTTAAGTATATACATTGAAACTGTTTTTCTCTATTTCTTTTAGAATTAAAGCTCGTAAACATACTCTAACAACTGTTTAAATAAGGAATCGATAATGAATTAATAATTGAAACGTCCTATCACATATTACGATAAATCGCAAGTATTTGCCAACAAACCAGTTACCATATGACGGCCATAGCAGAGCGCCTAAATATACGATCGAATTAATAATAGCTCGCAAACGATCAAGAAAAATCACGTGGCAAAACAAGCTCGAGTACATTTAGTACTTGCCACAATAGCGACATCCATCCAACCAACCATGGTAGAATACTAAATACACGACCTGATAATAGCTCACACGATATCCATATCCACAAATAAACACACGCGACTAGACTAAGCTCACGCATTTAGTATCTGCCACAGTAGCAACCTGCATCCAATCCAAGCATGATAGAATACTAAATACACGTCGAGAATAGGTCACACGCGATCCATATCGACAGGAAAACACGTGGTCAAACTGAGCTCATGCATACTTAGTACTACCGCAGTAGCAACCCCATATCCACGCTCCTATGTGCACATAGAGCCATCCATCATGTGGGTTGAGCTAGGCTAGAAGCCAATCACAATCCTTCATCCACGTCCTCCCTATTTCAGGCTTCCTGAATCTATGGCCACGACCTCTTTCAGCCTTGAAATCCCCTAACAACCATAGGTGTGGCGCTACCAAAACACATTTGCATAACTTATGGTAAATCACCAACATTCATTAAGATCACATATTTCATGTTTAAAAGTCAATCATGTCAGAAATACATTTTCGTAAAGTCGTTTTCAGTCCTGAAAGATCAGACACATACTTTTAGAAGAGGCCATTCAAACCATCCAAGTTTTAATTACAGATCAAGGGTATCCTTTTAAACCAGTTGTCATTTAAATCATGATTAATAAGTTCGGGTTCACTCCAAAATATAATAGTACATGGAAACCAAAAGTCATATTTTAAAATTATTTCTAACATGTAGTTCAAGAAACACTCATATTGGAATTTTTTGAATCATGGCATACTATAATAGCATACATAGATTAATAAGAAAATACTTGAAAATAACCACTCCCAGTCAACGACTAAATTCTCCAGGATCATAAGCTTTCCCTACTTCAGTTTGATAGGAAAACAATGATTTATGAGGCCACTAAGTTATCCTCACATGTTCAGATCATGACATAACTATCCCAAAGCGTTCTATAATATCAACTCAATCTATTTTATGTTTCAGTGACCCTGATCCTCCACTCCTCAAATTGAACTACTCCCAAGATGTTTTTATTTTATAGTACCTCAAGCCTTCAAATACAAATTTTACACAATGGGGGTACCCGCAACTTAAGCCAACCTTAAGTCGAAAAGTCACTTCCAACTCCAATTAAGTATCACAATTGAAGGCGCCATAAATTTACGCTTTTAAACCGTAGGACAATATGGTTTTTAGTCCCTTGAAACTCAACCCTAACATCCAAAACAAATTGAGCATCCACAATTTGAAACCAACAATTGATAGGGATTAAATACAACCTTACGTACTTGCAAAATCTCAACAAAATATGATCCAAAGCTTTCTCAAACACTATTTCAATTCAAGGGCTAGACAGCGGCTTGACCTCTTCCAAAATTCAAATCTGACATTAAAATGTAATGGCACTACTACAAAAACAACCTTACTTGACCCCTGCAGTTTTGTTATACTTGACAGTTTTAATAAATTTTTACTTTGAAACTATCATTTTTAATTTTTTTTAAAAAACTTTCCTTTCTTTCTTCTATCCTTTTTTGGTTGGTGATGGTTTTTATTTTTTTCTTATTTATTTTAACATATTTTTCTTGCATGCACAATATTTATTATCATGTAATATTAAATTCATGAATATTTCTTTTATGCTTACCAATATTGCCACGGTATTTTATATCAGTTAATTGTTCTTTTTTCTTACATCATATTTATCTTTACATTTTACCATTCTAAAAGAAATTCGACGATGCAATTAAAAATATCTGGAATTCGTTATTTCTAAATTCTTGAGGTGAGGAATCGTTTCTTTGGGAGTCCAAGATTTGATTCCCAATATTTTTTTAAAAAACAAAATCTTATCTTACTTGCTTAATTCGTTGTATAATACATTTGATTTCATTGCGCATTATTTCCTATTGACCTAATTTTGAATCATTTCTTAAATTTTCTTCTTTAGCCGTTTATAAATTTTTACTTTGAAACTATCATTTTTAATTTATTTTTAGAAAAAAGTTTAAAATATAAATTTATACTTCATAAGTCATCCTAATCAATTTTTTTAGCAACACACTTTTATTTCGCTAACAGAAAAATACTATGAAGGAATCTAGGAAATTTGGGAGTCCGATTTCCTAGAATTCTTAAGGTGAGGGATCAATATCTTTGGGAGTCTGAAATTTGATCTCAAGAAAAAATGGATTTAATCAATATTTTAAAAAAAATCTTTATTCGAAGACTAGCCCATGATATACTTTGAGAAATTGTAATAATTTTTCTTTTTCTTAAGGTGAGAAGTTTCCTTCAATATACCGACTAATTAAGGGAATATTATTCCACTTATTTTATGAGATCATTGCTTAAATATTGGAGTAATGAGGGGTAAAATAAGACATTAGTTTTAAATAAATAAAAAATTATTTTCAATTCGAGATTTGAAATTTGCCCACCGTTTTCTAAATGGGTGTTGTGGGGTGCTAATACCTTCCTCACACACAAATGACTCCCGAACTCATCTCTATTTTTCGCAGACCATATTTTTAAAATTGTTTACTTTATTTTGATGTCCAATCACACCGTAAAAAAGATTGGTGGCGACTGTTTTTTTTTTTAAAAAAAACACTAACTCTTTTGAGGACATCGGTCGCTCCACGTCATCTCGGGCACGTGGCGACAACCACTAAATCATTATTGGAAAAATTCGAAAAAACCAACATATTTAAGCCAATACAGTCTATTTCTTCAACAATTCGAACAAGCCAAGGTTTGAATTGTTGCATCCGTACTAAATAAAGAGTCAACCGATATACAGAAAGATCTGAAGATGGAAAAGTCTACCTTGAATGCATTGTATAAATTCTTAATACGAAGATGAACATGGAACATTTACATCAACCACGTGGTAGTCAATATATTGGAAAATCCAATCCATCTTCCATCGAACGTAGTCTTCACACGTTGTAGTGCCATGACACATAACGCTAAATGATAACAGTAAAAGAAAAGCAACTCAACCGTAAAAGAAAGTCGTAGGCAAACCAGAAATATCCTGCCAAATGAAAATAAAATTAAATATTAATGTAATTAAAAAAACAACGTCCCATAAAAATCTTAATTTCAAGTTGTTATTATGTTAAATGCACGATTTTAGGGATGAATATAATTCTAAATTCAAAATTTGGAGATATTTCAACGCAAATTTTCAATTCAACTCATAAAATAAATATTGATGACTATAAATAATTTGAAAATATTGAATTTATGTTAGTCATGATTTTAGGGGATGATATTCTAAAAGAATTTGATATCGCTATAAAATTCAAATCCAAGTTAATTTGCCAAATTTGCTTAAAACTCATTGACTTCAAACCGAAAGAAGCCACGATTATTGATGTCCATTGTATTGGGACCGATATAAACTAAGCTTCATGGTGTCGCTCCTTGAAAACCAAAGTTATCTTTTTAAATAAAACAATGTTTGTGGGTTTTTGTGTTAATAATTATATGTTGCAGCCTATATGTGTGTATGTGTGTTGAGTGTTTGAAGTGCTGAGAAGAGGAATGATACTTTTTTGTATTTTATTTTGTGTCAAATTTAAATCATATTAATGCCTTCAATAAATAGGGGGTTTGAGGTATGTTTATGATTATTTTTGTCATGGGTGTTTAAATTCTATATAATTGACTCGTTGCACTCTCTATTAAACCACGCCTTTTTTCTTTCTTTCTTTCTTTCTGTTTTTTTACAACATAATTAAGACTGCTTCGAAATAATTAGTATAATTTTATTGTTTGGTAAAGCTAATTTATCCACATCAATTATTTGTTCGTGAAACCATAAAATTAATGTCAACCTTACCTTTGAGTTTACACACTCGATCTAAGCTACATATGTTTTCATTATTTTGATTGATCTCCTTTAAATTGAGACACCATATTTAGTCAACACCGACATTTTATTTGCTATCGTTACCATTTCTTCCTCTATTCACGTGTTAATTAAGGAACAAAAACTGGTTTTTAGAGAACAAACAAATATTCACCACTTGTTACAAATATTTATAGAGAGATAAAAACCTACTTTTCGCTCAATGATCTAAATTTAACAACGAAAATTGCTATAAAATGGTCTTCCCTCGTTTTCTCATACGATAAAGCCATAAGGGAAAAAAGTAGGCTTAATTACTAAAAGATAAAACTAAAAAATGGCAAAAACCATTACGATTGTTTTCTTTATGTCCATTGTTGTGGTGGGATCACTGCAATTCTCTAAGGCACACATGACCGCTGAAAGGGATGCTGAGATTGAGAGGAAATCTAATACTTTGTTTAACGAAATATCCAATCTAGAGCCTCAATACAAATCATGTGTAGAAACGTGCAAGAAAACATGCACGACAAAAGGCGTTGCTAACGATTTGTGTGATCCTATATGTGATAAAGATTGCATGAAAAATGAAGTTGTTGGTATTGTCTTCAATCTCTGGAGAAATGGTTTTTTTTTTTTTTTTTTTGTTATATCAAGACAATAGTTAATTTTATTGTGTGTGGTCAGTTTTAGTTGCGAGGCAAAAATTTCATGTGTCAAAATTTAACGAAAATTAAATTTAGTTGTTTATTTCTTCCAACTTTTATTTCTTTTAATCTTTTTTTGTTTTCTTGTGTGAGTTATTTTGATTTTTTATGTGTTTGTACTGCAGAAAAACTCAAGTCCAAACTAGGCGCTTGATAATTGACCAGGAATTTAAAGTTGACAGCTGGAAAATGGTGGGATCAACTATAAATGATTTGATTAATTAACATTTTAGAAAGGAAAATCTAAATTCCCTTTCATTTTCTTCATTCAATATAATTTGTTGTTTCTTTATACAAAGGTTGTACCTTATGTGTCGTTGGGTGCTTCTTTCGTCATTATTTTCAACAACGAGAACAATAAAATGTCACTATTCTTCATTCTCCTGTTTCACTATTTTTCATTTTCTAAACGTAGATTATAATAACAGAGACTATAATAATTTGTATTTGAAACACAAACTATTATAACCGACAGATTATAATACGTTTGAAATGCCGGGTAGACTTTATAACTAGGTACTGTTGAGATCAAAATTTGTGGATACTGATGTTGAATGGAAAAAAATAGAGAGAAAGTGAGTGTTTTGAGTTTGAAGATAGAAAAGTGATGTAGAAAAAAGAGTTTAAAAGGGTGACGTAGGGGGAAACCCCATGACATTTGGTTTGGCAATTCCAATTTTTAAAGCTTCTCATAAAAAGCAGTAAGTTGTGAAGAAAGTAACCAAAACCCAACGCATTTTACCCTAAACCCTACTCTCCTTTCTTAATTATTACCTCCCCAACCCCCAAACAAACCAACTATACGGTGCCATCCCTCCAGTTTACTCTTTTATTTATTATCATTATTATTCATGTCGTTCTTATTATTACTTTTACAATACATAAATGAAAATCTAACTTTCTTTTTTCTTTTTCTTATGGAGAAGTTTCACTGTGTTTTTTTCATGGTCCCTTTAAAGGCCCTAGTCTTCATATAGCTTATTTGATTTATTTATTTTTTTCTTAATTACTAGACTCTTTTCTTGATTCCTATCAACTCCACTAACTTTATTGTTGCACCTTTTGAACTTATCAAACTATCGATAACATAATAATAATAATAATTGTTTGAAATAAAAAAGAAAATGAATAGATTTGTACAAATTGCTTTGTTTTGTAAGAGGTAATGTAAGCATGTAAAAAATCACATCCGTAGATTCTGGATTCAAAATTAACTTCTTCCTCCCTCATTCATAGGGATCCGAGCCTTCTCCCCTTCTCTACAATTACCCTCAGCTTCTTCCAATTCCCCCAAATCCCATCTTTTTCCCGTAAAATATTAATACTCTTCTCCTTCTTCTTCTTCTACTGGACAACCTCTCTCCCTCTCACCCATCCATAACCATGGAGGAGAAAGACAGAGACCACCACCACCGTCACCACCGTCGCCGCGACTCTCCCACTCCGATGAAAAAAGCCCAAGTTTTTTACTATATCTCCAGAAACGGCCGTCTGGAACAACCCCATTTTCTCGAAATCCCTCTCTTCCCCAACCACCCTCTTCGTCTCAAAGGTACGCTTCTTCTACTATTTCGAACGACACGTCGTTTTGGGTCTCATCGTATTCAATGTGACGACAGATGTTTTGGATCGGCTCGCTGTTCTCAGGGGCAACGCCATGCCTTTCCTCTATTCTTGGTCCTGTAAAAGGTATAAAAATGAAAAAGAGAAAGGAGGAAAAATAAAAACAGGGGGTTCTCTGTTCTGTAAGACGACATGTCGTTTAGCGAGTCTCAGGGTTCTTTTTATTTTTATTGTTTGGTTTATTTTAGGAACTATAAAAGTGGATATGTGTGGAACGACTTGTCGGAAAATGACGTGGTTTATCCCGCTGAAGGTTATGAATACGTTCTCAAGGCATCTCAACTTGTTGATCTTCATGCCTCCTGTGGTGATTTTTTGTCTTTATATCTATCTATAATTTTCTTCATAAATGATTTTGCAGTTTAAATTTAATATTCAAACTTTACATATATTTAAAAATTAATTGCGAAGAGATTACTATTTATTATTATTATTATTGGGAGAAATCACCATTTTAATTTGTTATAATTTAAATTCAACTTGCTTTTAGTATGATCATGGTGTACGAATGGTGTACATTTGATCGGTGAAATATGATGGGCAAAATGAAATTACATGCTCATCATCATAGAGAGATTTTGCAGATTCATAATTATTCTTGAATTAATGAGTTCATGATTCTTGAATTCTCATTAATGAGCTTCTTTTCTTTTGGTTAAGTGTTTTAAAAGTAACTGAAAATTTGAATGATGTGTCAAGCTTTTAAATAATGTTTAATAGGTCTTTCAATTTTTAACTCATGATTGTACTATAATAATATTATATTTGAACAGTTTTATTTGCTATAAAAATTAAATTCAAATTTATAAAGTTATTAAAAAAATTTAAAAAATATGAAATTTTGGGCTACCAATTATAAAACAATTTGTGATGTCACGGAAATACTGTATCATAATTCATTTCAAAATAGTTTATATTATATTTATTTCTCAGAAAAATTGCAGCAAGTACACATACCCAACAACAACCCAAGGCAACCGGTTCAAGAACCCAACCTCCCAACTAAAACTCGGAAACAGCAACTCGCACCCACTCCACTCCCCCACCACCCACATTCCGATTTAGAATACGACGAAGACGAAGATTACGAATACGACGATGGCGATAAGAACGCTGGGGAACCCCCGGGACAACTCAGACTCCGACCGAGTCGGCTCGATGTTCCACTTCGAAACGGTTTGCCTTGAATAACGACGACGAACTAGGGATCGAGTCGGGTCCGAGTCGGAATTCGGTTCTGATGCAGTTTATAGGGTGTGGTGGGTCAGTGGGTTCGAAGGGGAAAACCGTGAGAAGAACGGAGAAGGGGATAGGGAAAGGGGTTGTGTGTAAAATGGGGGGAAATATGATGAGAGAAGAGGAAATGATAAAGTATATGTCAGAGAATCCGAGGTTGGGGAAATTGCAGAGAGAGGAGAAGGAGTATTTTAGTGGCTCCATTGTGGAGTCCATTAGAGAAGATCGGCATGTCATCCCACCTATGCTCAACAAGTCCAACTCCTATAAAGAAGAAAAGTAAGTACGATTTTCCATTCTTTTTAATACAATAAAAGTCCTATAAAAACAATTTTAGATAAATACAGCAATTATTAAGCATTGCCTAATTATTTTATTTTTGGTTTTGAAAATTAATCTTACTTTTTTTTTGCATTATTATTCAGGCTGAAAAGGTTTTTTTTTTTTTTTTGGCTTTCGACTTTTAATTTTGCAAAATTGGGCTGTAGATACTATTTTTAACTATGAGTTCCTTTGTTTACTTAATTTTTTGGGTTTTTCTTAAAAAAAATTGGTAAAAAAGTCCAAATTATTTAGGACTAAAATCAATTACACTTAATTTTTTTATAAAATATAAATATTTTGTCCATTTTTTTACAATTTTTTTAATTAATTTAACTTTTTACAAGGTCAAAAACTTTGAAAGAAACATGTAGTTTGTAATTGTTTTTAAATTTAACCTTGTGATTCATGAAAATCACCTATATAAAAAAAAGACTTTGATAAAAAATCGAGTGGCACCAGTCTTTCGTGCATTTTGACTAGCACTAAATAGGAATGTGTCAAACAACATTATTTTCAAGTGTGTAAAAGAGAGGGAATGATAAGATTCGGTGTATCCAACCATCGTTAATAAAACAGTCATACCATTAAAAAAAATTAAAAACAAAAAGAACAAAAGAATCTATCACATTTTCTAAAACTAAATTATTGATATTGATGAGTACCAAAATTGTTATATAATAATAACTATCAAAATGTCACAATCATATAGGTTTGTTTAGTATTTGTCCATTTGAATAGTTATGAAAATGTTGAGAATATTATGAGATTTTATATTTAGGAGCAAAAGGGAAGAATTGGAAGAGAAAAAAGATGAAGATGAAGATGAAGAGAATGAGAATGAGAATGGTGGGATCAAAGGAAGGTGCCTTCCTCTCATGATATTGACCTCAACCTCATCAAAGCAACCCAAGAAGCCTTGAAACTCACTTCCATGCAAACCCCCCACATTGCTTTTGTTCAAGTTTTGATTGTAGTTAAAAATTTTATGGTGAGCTCCAAATTTTGTGTTTTCTAAGAGTTTGTTTGTTTTGCACAATGCTTGCTTCTTGACTACATATTTTGTGATCTCGTGACAAAAATTTGAAGGGACAAATACATCTTAGGTATAAGGGTTTAAATGTTTGCTGTTTATATGTATAATGTACTACTAACAACTACAGTATACATACTTCTATATTTTTCTTCATTAACTTTGAGTTAAGTTTTAGATACATACTTTAAACGATTCTTTTAGTAATTTTTATTTCTACTTTTCATTTTTTTAAGAAACATACATGTGTGATAACCATTTCTATTTCTTGTTTCTAATATTCAAGATACGTTTCTAGAAATACAAAAATAGAGAAACTAACAGGTTCAATTTCCAACTTTCATGGTTTTTTTATTTCTTAACTTGTTTTATTTTCTTTTCTTTCTTTATTAATTTTTCGTAATTATAGGTTAATTTTTCATATTTATACATTTAATATCTCTATTTTTTCTTTATTTATTAATTTTTATATATGTTTAATATTTTTTAATTAGTTTTTATTTTAGAGAATTTACATAAATAGAAGAAAATAGAAAGTATTTACATTTTATAGCAATTTTTATTTTTTTTTATATTTTAGATTTTGGTTAAAATTTTGGTTATCCATATTAAATTTGGATTAAAATTTTGCTATTGACAGTAAATAATTTGTCAATTCTTCTATTTTTAAAAATTAACCATTTTTTTTTCTTCACTTAATATTTCATAATTGTATGTTTAGTAAATAATTTGTCAATTCTTCTATTTTTAAAAATTAACCATTTTTTTTCTTCACTTAATATTTCATAATTGTATGTTTATTTAATTTTAAATCTTAAACTTTTAATATTTAGATTAACCTATTATTTAATTTTAAATTTTATATCTAATTTTTAAAATAGATTTTAACATGCATATTTATATGTTATTTAAATTTTAAAATTATTATTTTTAGTATATCTTAGAATTTTATATTATATAAATTTTTTAGTAAGATAATCATTTCAATTTTCTTTAATATTTTACAACCACCCTATTTATATAATAATATAGCTTAATTTAAATTAACATTATTAAAGATAAATGAATTAAATGAAAAAAAAAATACCTCAAACCAAATAATTTTGAACGACATAATAAAAACTATAGTATATTATAAGTTATTAATTTTGCAAAGAGGGATTTATGAATATTTGATAATGTCAATGTTTTATAATTATCTTTTATTTATATATATATATATATTAATTTGTACACAATTAAATTATATTTAAACTAGAAAATAAGTGAAAATAGGAAAAATAACACAAAAAACAAGAAACGATAATTATCGAACAATTCATGTTTTTATTTTTTTTTCAAAAAACGAAATTTGTTTTTTTTTAAACATAGATTTATTTTTTGTTATAAAAAAAGAAGAAACAAGAACGTTATCAAATCAATCCTAAATAACAAAACAAATTGAATGGTGTAAGCGTGTATAAGTTTAGTTTTTAAAAGAAAGAAAATATAAAAACAATTATCAAATAGGGCACAAATAATTTATTAAACATAATAACTGCAGTAACTTGTTTGAAATCAACCTTTGAAGCACCTTCCAAAAATTATATTGTGAACCTCATCTTGCAAGTCTCAAACCATATATGAAAATATATAAACCCAAGGGCCATGTTAAGAGTCGACCAAACAAGTGAACCAAGTTGAGTAGGAATGAAGCCAAGTTCAGTATTTCAGATCAATACACCCATGGGAGTAGTGTATATGGTTTGATTAATGTTGATGAAAGACGTTATGATAAAATGTTGTTAGTAAGGAGTAAGGAGTGCATATATATTACAGAAATTAAAATACCTGTCCCAAAACAATCTCAGCCATTTAGAGTTGGAAGATCTCAACTCGACTGTTGGATGGATAGAAAAATAAAAAATGTGAAAAGGGGAGGAGAGGACAAGATCCGTAGATAAAGCATGGACTTCTCTCACTTCAATTTAAAGTCAACCTCCGACTATTCCTCCATTGGATTGTAAACAAAGAAAAATGAAAGAAGGGGCATGTGAGTGTTGAAAAAGTGATGAATAATAGAAGTTGTGAGAATATGCGGAAGAGAAGGGAAAGAGCACGTTGTAACATTAATGTCTCACACAAATCCAAGTTCCCAATCTTCAAAACTCCCCTTTTAAATATGAATAAACCATTGGAAATCTGAGACCTTGCCCCTTTAATCTTTCTTTTCATTCTTCTTCCTAATCATGCCTACTTCTACTCTTTTCAAGTTATTGATTGGTGTTTGTTTTCTCGTGCTTCTTCACGGCCTTCCTGCCTCCGCGCAGCTTTTCGTCGTCAATGGTTGTGTCTACTGCGACACTTGTCGGTGTGGTTTCGAGACAAACGTCTCCACTCCCATTTCTGGTAATGCTTCTTTTATGTCTCTGTTTGTAATGCTTCTTTTATATTTCTGTTTGTAATGCTTCTCTTTTATAACAAGTAATGAAATGGACGATTGTTTTACTAGAAAATTAATCAATGAAATGAAACAGGTGCAAAAGTGAGGTTGGAGTGTAGAGATAGAGCCACATGGGTGTTGAAGTTCACCAAAGAAGCTATTACCGATTCTAAAGGAAAATACAAAATCAATGTGTATGAAGACCACAAGGATGAGAGTTGTAAGGTAGTTCTTGTGAGTAGTCCTCATCTTGGGTGCAACCGTCCCGATGTAGGTCGAAACAGTGCTACTGTCATTCTCACCAACAACAATGGCCTCACTAGCATCTTCCGCTATGCAAATGCAATGGGCTTCCTGATCCGACGTCCTCTTGCTTTCTGCCCCACAATTCTCAAACAATATCTCGACTTCGATGAGTCGTTGTGAAAGCGTTGTCTTTCGCTTAACGGTTTCTAATATATATATATATCTAGCTATTAGAAATAGTGATTTGAGAAAAATAAAGTTGTTAAGCTCACTACAAAGGATTGGTTTTTCAGGGTTTGATTTCTTTGATGCATTGCGCTATAGTTTTCTTTCTTCTTCTTCTTTTTAACTACTTGTTGGAAAATGGATATGATGATAATAATGTATTAACCTCTTGTTAAATTAGCTTGAGTTCCATGCATTTTCTTGAAAGCTCGAGTATTTACTTTTTAATGTTTTACTTAGTTTGAGGTTATGTATTTAAATTGTCCAAAGCATATAAATTCAATAAATAGTTTTTTTTTCTTCGTATGGTCATAAATCTTCTTGTCCTTAATTCACGTTATTCACACGAGATTTTTTGAGAAATTTAATTCGTGTAGTTGAACTTGTGTTGATGTTGTATTTATGTTACTTTGACGTGATATACTTCCATCTCTAGAATTTGATCATCTGTTTCTCTCTCCGGTTGAACGTCTATACTTGATTTGGAGGAAGCAGAGCACATGATGTTCTTGAAGTTAGAGGGATGGTCGGCTTCAGAAGCTAAAAGAGTCTTCTAGCTTTTAAAAGAATTTTCTTTAAGATGTGGAGTAAAAAAAAATTCAACTCTTTCCAAATAAGGAGAACTTTTCTATTATAGAATTTTTTGGTGGAATTTGATAGAACACCAAATTGAACCACGTAACAAATTTCTTTTATTGCTTCAGATTCATAAATTAATACAAGAAAATCGAATTGAGGAGATCTCAATTCGAAAGTCTCTCTCTCTATTCTGCCTTCCTATCTTCCAAGGAATTGCAAGAATACCTCTAACCACTTTCTAACTGCCCTCTTAACTCCTAGTCTTTTCTGAACTTAAGCTTGGTCCATGGGCTAGACCATATACTCAACCACATGGATTTGGATCATATTTAACTTTTGAACTAAATTAAATTTATTTTGTTTAGGACAGTTGCAAATTTAGCAATTAGATTCAAAATAATTAAGTATATAACAACATTTTAAAAAAATTACAAATATAGCAAAATTTGTCAAATTCTATAAATGATGAAAATCTATTAGTGATAGATCATGTTGCAAATATTGATCTATCACTAATAGATCATACGAGTCCATCAATAATACAAGTCTATCGACGATAATTTTGCTATATTTGCAATTTTTTAAATATTGTTATATTTAATTATTATTATTTTAAAATAGTCGTCAATTACAATTACATTTTTTTTACTCAATTGAACTTTAACTCAAATAAATAATATTTAATTGGACCAAAATAATTAACTTGATCTAACGGTCATAATAAAATTATGTGGCAGCATCAGAGTTGATCATTTTAATTTGGACGGATGTCAATTTTTTAATTAGTCTCAAATTTAATTATTTGTATTTTTATTATTAACTTAGTAAATATCATGAGAATTTGTGATTAATGTGAATGTTATATTTGAAATTTTACAAAGAATTGACCATTTTTTTGGAAGAGCTAGCACTATTTTACTTTCAAAACACCCATAGTCTCTCACTAACTCTCTTACTCTCTTTTTGCTTGTTTTACTTGCTTGGTTCCGTTTATAAATGAAGACACAACCTCTATTTGTATAGAACATGTGTGAAATAATGGTTGAAAGAGAACATGTGTGAAATAATCCTTGAAGCATAAGCAAAAAGACTCTATGATTCATATAATCCAAATTAAAGTTGGTAAAAACTGGAGAAGGAAGATAGAGAATAAAAAAGCAATAGATAGGGAGGAAGAATGAAGAAGTAAAAGGCCATCACACGTCCTTTTTTTTTGTTTGTTTGTTTGTCAATTTAAAGAAGAAGATTGAACAAGACAATCTCAACCTTCAAATGAATTCGAATTCGAAGTGCACCCAGTGAAAGAATTATTTTCTGTCCTTCCAAAAAGTGTAGTAATAAGAACACTCTCGTAATAAATAGATATATCCAATACATTCAAAGTAAAGATAACATTATATTAGTAACAAAATAATCCATTTCCGACTTTAATGGAACACACTACTAATAATAGTATTAATATGAATCATAATCATAGAAATCATTCTAATCATAGAAATCATTAATGATAATGGAAGAAGATTAAAGCAACCTCAGTATTCAAACCTAAAGTCCAATTAACTTCTACCCAAGAAAAGATTTAAAATTTCAAAATTCAAAACTTCTTCAAAACTAATTTTTCCGTTTGAAGCATCAAAATTGAGATATAAAAAGGGAGTGATTGTTGATCTTCATTATTCTTCAGCTCCCCAATCATATCTCAAATCCCAAATGGAAGTAGAATCTTGTTGTTGCCCACTCAAATCCTCCGCCGGACTCGCATTCAAATCCATATTCCAGTACCCACTCCCGTAATCCTCCGCCGTGCTGCTCCCCGACCCATCTCCAGCATCTTCTATCCTCGCCTCCTCCCTCCCCGCCTGCCTCCCTCCCCAGCTCCCAGTTCATCCACTCCACCACGCTCTTCAAATGCGTGTCATCGATTGCTCGTCCGAAAATTCCTCTGACCTCTCTCCTCCGCAAATGCACTGTGTCTCATGCTCTGTTCTTGCTTTCTTGTCCATAAATCCCATTACCGCTTCACTCTGCGGACACCATTGATTCTGGCAAGGGTATAACAACGATTCCAATATGGGTTCTTGTTCGAATACACACTTTCGTTTCGTCATAATCTCATCGCTGCTCTGTTTATCTCTGTTTTTGTTTGTTCTTCTTCTTTGTCTTCTTCTTCGTCGGTGATTCTTAAGCTCTTTTTTGTTAAGTTCATCAGAGCTTCTTTCTTGATTCACAACTTTAGCCCAGGTGATTGTCTCTTTCGCTGTCATTTTCGCTTGTAAATTCTTCGATTGCCTAATTAATTTCTTCATGTTGTCTAAATCAGGCGACATGTGTTTAATCACCGCCGCCAAGACACTGATTTTCCACGCCTTTTTGAGATCGTGGGGCTTTTTATACGGCGGAACACCATGACCACCGGCGGCGCCCTGTTCACCCCACCAAAGCTCGTTACCCGTCGGCCACCATGGCGGCGCTAAACCCTTTTCCAGTGGGATTTCCTCTGTGGAGGAATACAGTGCTGCATCAAAGCGGAGAGAATGGATCCAATGTTGTGTCCTGTAAATCGGTGAGTAAATGCAAAAACGAATTGGGATCAATCCCTGATTCTTCAATTACTTTGGGGAGAAATTTCGCTATAGCCATTGGAGCATCTTGTTCGAATCGGACATCATCTTTCCACCATTCACGGAGGCTCTCGGAAGAGCCAGTGACCGGCTTTCCCTTTTCCGGAACGATTCCATAAACAAACCCTTGAGCTTTACAAGCTTCCATGATTTTATCCATGCACTTAAGAATGGAATCTTGAGCTCTAGCCATTTTCTTACGGCGAGAAGCTTCTTCTCTTGCAGCAGATTCAGGCTCTTCTTCATCATGCCTCTCCTTCATCTTCTTCATCCGTTGTCGATCTCTCCCACATTCGTTTCTTGAGATCATCGTAGCTAATTTCCTCTTCTGGTTCTTGGTCTCGGTCGTCTTCATCGTTATGGGATCGGATTTCTCCATGGAACTCCACCATCATTTAAAGTGAGATGAGGAAGGTAATATGTAGTTTATAAAATTGGGGGGGAAATTGAGATACAGTGAATTGGGTCCATTGTTGGGAAGGGGTATATATATAATGGGAAGAAATTGAGAATGGCGGTGATTGAAGGTTGGAGACAAAGTTTGCCATTAAGGAGGAGTAAATTTGACTTTGGAGGTTTTTGAAAGAGAGGAAGAAGAGAGAGGAAAAAGAGAGAGAAAGAGATGGTTGAAGAATGGGTGTAGGGAGCTTGCATGTTGAACACATATGCCATTTCATTACATCACTAACTTATCGTTTTATTTCTTTCTTTTTTACACAAACCAACTTAATCCTTCTCTATATATTTTCTTTTCCTTTTATATTTGACCAACTATTGTTTTTTCCATTCTTACTATGTCACACAAAATAATACTTTTTTTTATTTTTAACTTTATCATTTCCAAAATATATTAAATCTACTTACACATATTCTTTTTAATATTCGTTACCCATTTACAGTAATTTTTTTAATTTATATTTCTTTTTAAAAATGATAGTTTTGAATTTTAAATTATGCACAACATTTTTAAAAAAAATTAAATTGTATCTTAACAAATATTTAAAAAGTTACTGGAAAATGAAAAGATGTTATATATCATTTGTTTCATCTAAAATAATCATCTTTAAATCATTAACTAAATCAATTTTATTACCACCTTAATTTATATAAATCATTTTGTGAATCCTATTATGTATGCATTACTAAATTCAATCATTTTGTGAATGATATTACCCCATCATTGGCAACCGTTTGCTCATTTTTTTTAAACTTTTAAAAAGTAATAATTTAGTTGATTGATTTAGTGGTTTAAGTTAACTTTTGCATCATTACCATCACAATTGTAGAAATAATAATTAATTGTATAGTAATAATTTTTTAAAAAATTGCAAATATAATCAAATATAAATTTTTCTATATTTACGTGGATGATTTAAATTTAATTACTATAATTACAACTATTCTTTTATTTGATTTAGTAATTATCTAGTTTTTAGTGCAACTAGAATTCATGCATGTCAATTTTCATTTTAATATTCATTTTAATAGAAGTATATATTGTATAAAGGTATGTTTTCTATATTAAATTTTAATTTTAATTATGGAATCAAAACATTGCATAAGTGTATATAAGTAATGGAAAACAGTGACAAAGGATGAATTTGAGAGAAAATTGAGTGAAATTTTATAACATAATTATGTTGAGTCGCTAGTCATCTATAAGTTGAAGCATGCTCCATTTATCAAAATGAGAGTCTCTAGTGTAGTTTAAATAACTCTCATCTCACTCTTTATTTATGGCAGTGGAAAAATAATAGATTAATGAAAATTAAAAAAAGTATATTACTTTGAACCTGTTTACTACTATTATACAATTATATTTACATCTGGCATTGTTTATATCCAAATCTTTAATGAAATAACACAATGTAATTGGTGAGTTATAAGAAGGCTCAATTTGATTATTACATCTAAAAATTATGTCCGATCATTACCATTATCAATATATATATAGTTAATTACAACTGAACATTTTCAATTTTGACATCTTTACAATTACTATTAATGATATCAATTTTACTTAACCCTCAAAGTAGAGATAAAGGTAACAATAACAGTAAATTTGCAAAACTTATAATAGAAATGGTCTAATTAAGTTTACGATTCAAGTCATTTATCGTTTGTCCATCAATGAAACTTTGGTATGATTACTTCCTTCATGATTTTCATGATTTTAGATATTAAAAAGAAAAGAAAAGAAAAGTAGTTTTGAGTTTTGTAGATGGTAATTTGAGAAAACAGTAGTAGGAGTATTATTTGTAAGGAACTAAAGTTTAGGTCAAATCCACAGACTTTGTATATTAAATTATATTGTTTACCCTCACATTAATTGTTATATATACCCATGATGTCACTTATGTCGTCGTCGAAACTCATATATTTCTACCCTTTCTTAATTTCTTTGAGACAGTGTTCCAACATCCATGGATGGAGTCAGTTCTTTTGAACCGACTGAATAATTAAATTATTTTACGTAGCCTTAAGAGTTAAGCAGCTTCAATATTTATGATTGTTTTTGTTTTCGTTTGCTATTTTATTGCTTTTTATTAATTAGAAAAGGCCCTAGTGTTACTGTTAAGAGGGCTGGTGAAGCTTTTTGGTGACACTCAACAGCTGAGTGAAGTTGGTTTCTTTGATCTTAAGCGGTGTAAACTTTTGTAATGTTATTTAATTCATTCTTCATAGATAAGTTCTTATATTATATTTTCCTCCACTCATGCATTAAAATATTTGTAAGATGCCACTTACTAATCAGAAAGAGTTACGTAAGGAATTTCGTGAGTCATGCATGCATTTGATTACTGCATTTAGTTGCTGGTTTTGAAAACTTAAATTAGAATTCAGAAACAGTAACGCCATGACTTCATATACGACTATTGTAACCTTTGAAAATATAAAAGGATGTGCATTTTTAAAGCAAATGAAAAAGGATTTTAGGATATTATTTTATATAATTTAACCAAATTTGTATACTTCGTCCAATGTGAACTTTGATGATTAAAAACATGATATAATTATTGGTTCTAAAAGGTTATCTTTGATATGGTGCTTTTAAGAAACTAGATTTTATTAACGTTTAGTGTTAATAAGACTCAATTTTTGTATAGGAATGTAGGTGATATATGTAGACTAATAATGAAAAGAATTAGAATGAATAAAAGCAAACTAAACTATGAAATTAAACAAAAAGAAAATATATCATTGTTTAAAAAAGCTTCCCATTTAACTATTTGATTCTAAAGATTCAAATGTAAACTAGTTTTATTAGAAGGAAAAGTATATAAAAATTTCTGAAGTAAAATTAATAATAGCGGTGATACAATTAGTAATTGGAATACAATTTAAATTTTTTCTCTATTATAACATTTATGACTTTCTATCTAAACTAAAATAATATTCACATCGACAAAGATTATTAAAACGTACACATATTATATTAACCAGTTTCATAAGTTATATAAGTGTTTAAAACTACGTTACTCGACCAAAAAAACACTTCAATATTCTTTGCTCAAAGTTGACATTTAAATATAGTCTCGTGATCTACTTTGCCAAGTAAAGAATATTACCACTCTCTTATGGCACAATGTGCCCCACACTTAATTAGTCACCTCTTTTCTCTTCCATTCTTTCAAAAACTATTTAATTAGACCCATTTTGATAAAATGATTGGGAGTTATTTAATTTGTTTTTAATTATTATATTACAATCTATAGATTAGTACGATCCACATATGCTGTAATAATCACTAACTATCATAATTAACTTCATGTCTCTCGTGTTTATTGGTTTTTATTTTTCGTTTGTGAAAATCAAGCCTATTTCCTCTCAACATATTACAATGAATTTTATTTTCATAAAGTAAAAGAGTTAAATTATTTAGTCAAATTTGAAAACTAATTTTTTTTTTTTGTTTTCAAAACATGGATGAATCGTTAAAAACATCGGTAAAAAGTAAATATAACTAAGCGAACATTTATATATAAACTTAATTTTAATTTTTTTTTTAAAAAAAAGAGCTAGGTCGTTATTAAAGATGACCTAATCAATTGTGATTGGAAATCAAATCATTAAGCTTGTTGCAATGATCATATTCAATTAACTATGCTATCCTTTTTAAAAAAACATATATTCTTAAAATAAAAGATTGGTACAAGCTTGAGTATCTAATCAAATTAAGTTTGTGAAATATTAATTAATTTTATTAAAATGGATGTGAACTGAATTAGAGAAAAGAATATAGGTTGGTTATGGATTAGATCAATGAAACCACATTCTACTTAACATCGGTAAAGCATATATTGTTTGAACTAAACAAAATCAAACTATTAAACTATACTTGTTTGATGAAAAGTATTTGAGAATATTGTCTCCTCCCTTTCAACTCAAACATGAGT
The DNA here is from genome assembly GCF_000004075.3 of Cucumis sativus. Lineage (NCBI taxonomy): Eukaryota > Viridiplantae > Streptophyta > Magnoliopsida > Cucurbitales > Cucurbitaceae > Cucumis > Cucumis sativus. The sequence goes on along the minus strand of NW_022279561.1, from coordinate 71,879 downwards.
GGAATTGGAGATGAGGAAATCATTGCTATTATCCACATAAAGTTGAATCCTTTCCCAAATTGCTCTTAGTCATTTTTTATCACGTGCATAGCAAAACATATGTTTAAGCTTTAACAATAATGTCTTTCATCAACAAATTATTTATGTTTCCTTTACATATATATATATATATATACATGTAAACTTTTTCTCTATACATTTGATTTGTACTTTAGTCTTTCATTTTGAGAGAAATAGATTCAAAATGTTTGATTTTTTTGATTTAGAGTATAATCTTAAGCACTAGGGGATGAGGATTAAATTGATTTATTTACCCTTTCCTAATAATTTAAAATGTAATAAATAATTACTATTTAAGTATTATGTAATAATACACATCCTAAGAACTACATTTACACGGTTCAAAAGTAATCCATCAACAGTAATGTAAAGAGTGGACACCAATTGATTACTTTTTGTTGTTTACTTGTTTTTTTTTTTATATATAATCTTAATCAAATGTGGTTTTTGAAATTTGTAATCAAATTCTATAATTTGATTGAAGAATAAAAGTTATATCGAATTGAAACGGAAGATTACATGAGATTCACTATTTTTATTGTTACAGTTACAAATATTGTTACTATAACAATATGAAAACTATGAAATTGTCATGCTTAATTTATTGTTACGGTTATCGTTATTGTCGTGGTCAATCAATAACGGTAAGGTAACAGTAAAATGTGATAGATGTATATATTTCTAGGTAGGTAAGCACGATTAAAAGCAATGCATTCATTCCACAGTGTGTCTAACGGTAACTTTCTTACGCAAAGATGAAGAGAGAAAGAGTTAGACTTTGTTGTCTCGCTATGAAAACATAGTACCTTTCATTCAAATGCCAACATTTCTCCTGCTAATGTGAATATGAGTTCATATATGATCAATTAATAGAACGATAATTTTCAACAAGAATTTCAACCGTGACTTTTGAAACAAGAACTACTTTCCTGTCGACCACTACTAAAACAAATAGATACTTCTTCAATTATTTTTAATGAATCTCATTTCGACTACAATGCGGTTTGGTATCTAATTCTAAATAATTTTATTTTAAAAGTTTAAAGTGATGATCTTTGCAATTTTCATTGTTGTTTCTTAGTTTGAAATTCAATAATTCATCAATCAACACACGACTAAAATTAGGAAGCGTCATAAGATACCCTTAAAAGATGGTTAAAAACATTCATTAGATTTCAAAAACATTTATCCAAGTTGTTTAAAAAATGAAAATTTCTAACTTAGCATGATTTTTTTTTTTTTTCTGTTTAAGAAGAGTTGTATAAAAGGTTTTGTTTGTAAAAAGATTGATTTCAATTTAATATTATTATTATTAGTAGTACAAAAAGTTTTCATAGAACTTCGTAACAATATAGTTCTTTTTTTGTTTTTTATTTATTATTTTAAAGATTTTACGATATAGTTTTTGAATAGTTTAAAATAATTTGTAATATTTAATTAATTATTGTGTACTTTTAGATTCTATGAAAATGTTTTTTAACGTAGAAATCTTTGTCAACCTAAAGTATTGTGTTCATATAAAAAAAATCAGCATTAGAAATATTTTTTTCTTAAATAATACGAAAAGTGTCTTGCAAAATAATAAAAACAAAAATTAACGTGATGTCAAGCTACCAATATTTTGATGCCTAACTCAAAACAATAAGTATGTGTTTGGAAGAGGGACACAACTATTAAGAAAAATGATTGTGATAATCTTAGGATTATAATAATCCTAGTGTTATGATAATACGTGTTTGAGGTTAGAGTTATTATTGGTAGTGTTATGGTAATATTTGTTTGAAAGAAGCAATATGAAGGATAGTGTTACGATAATATTTGTTTGAGGAAAGAATTATTGTGGTAGTATTATGATAATATGCGTTTGGAGAAAAATTTATAATTGTAGTGTTATTATAAGATGTGTTTGGAAAAAAGTTATGAGTGTAGTATAATAATAAGATGAAGTAGGAAAATTTGTAGTTATGAGAAGATAAAAGTAGGAAAATATATAGGTTTATTAAACCCTAATCCCAAAAATGTAAACCGTTTGCCCAAATAAAGTTTGGATCATAACTCTTTTCCTAACCCCTAAATTCCCACCCCAAACACACCTAGTAGATTACTAAGTAATTTTATAGCAAATAAGAGCATGGAATTTTTTGTGTACCCATGGTGATTGCTCTATATATATATTATTGCTTATATAGTGCTTACCTTTAGGTAAGATAACACTCAAATTCATCGTTGCTCTCTTTTTAATTTTTAGAAGTATTGAGTTATTGGTTGAATGATTGTCTTATGTCACTACTTACTCTAATAACCAATCAAATTATGTGTCAACTCAATTCTCAATGCGGTTTTTGTTATGAATATATATCGTTGTAAGGAATTTGGACCAATAATTGTCGGAGTTCAACTAGTCACTTGGTCTGACAAAGTGTAAAGATAGTCTCTAGGTCTTGTTGAGCGCGCTCCAACGAGACTAAAGGTCTTCCCTAATTTTTGCAAATTCACCTGGATCGATCTTTTAAAGCAATGATTAGCTATGAATTCTATCAACCTTGGCTCATCCATTTTAGCTGCATCTTAAGAATGACACAAACTAAATTTTTACATGCTAATTAAATTATTTGCAAATTCACTTTGCACTAATTTATAACAGTGTTAGAGCAGTTTGATTTCCATGGAACAAAGAAACTTCTTCAAACATTTCTTGACATAATTTTTCTTCTTCTTTTTGTTAGAGATTGTACATATATATAGAGCATAACCAAATGAATTTGAACAGACTATAATATCAGTGTGGCTCACAATTTATTGGTTTGACATTTGATGATCCATTAACACGATTAGGTCAAAGACATGATTCTTATAACACTCCATGAGGTAAAGGTTTTCACAATTATATGATATTATCTATTTTAGACATAAGTTTTAACAATATCAACTAAATTGATACATATTAAAGTTAATAAGCTATATATTTGAATGGATGGGGAGATGATATTGGAACTTTTGATCTAACTAAAAGATTTTAACCAATAAAACAATGAAGAAGTTGGCTGGTGGACTGAACTAAAACTTTGTTAATTTTTGATGAGAAAAGAAAAAGAAAGAGATCAAAGAAAGAAAAATGTATCATAAAATTTACACAAATCTTTATAACAAAGGAAAAAGTAAACATTCCTTTCCATGTCACTAAGTTGTCATCATGTACCAAAGATTCTCTGCCATACTCAAATTTATACTAAATTTCCAGACTTGATAATCTAAATTTTGCATATTATTAAATAAATTAGATCAAATATCTTTCAAAACTTTCAAAAGAAAAAACCTTTTTCATTCAATAATAGAATAAAAAGTAGAAAAAAAGAAAAGAAAAGAAAAGAAAAGAAAAGAAGAAGAATATTCAAAATTCAATTTATCTTATTTTCCCTTTCTCTCTCATTCCACTAAACAGAGAAACAGAGCAGTACAGAGAGCTCCATTAGTGTAAAAATGGCGAAGTTAGCTGGCAAAAGTTGCTACAAAACAAAACGCAATTTCCCTAAAAACCGGATTTTAAGGAGCCGTTGCACTTTCTCTTGTGAAAATCAAGGGCAATTCCGTCATCTACCCATCTTTTCCATTAAATGTTCTCTCTCTCCCTTTTCTGACACTAATTTCCTCTGTTCTGCTTAGTGTGAAAGGTTTTTGCTTTAGTTTTTCTTTCATTTTCTTTTGTCCTTCCCATAAAAAGGAATGGCCATTATAATTCTTTAATTGAAACAGTGAAGTATGAATGTTTTCTAATAACTTATGTTTTTTCTTTTGAATTTTTTTGGGTGAAAATCTACACATTTTTCGAGGAGTTTCTTGCCATGGTGATTGTGTAAGCAGATTCCCACTAAGCTCTCTCTTTCTTTCCTTCTTAGGTTTTATTGATCTCCATTTTGCTTCATCATTACTGCCTTTCCCTCTCTATTTCTGCAAAAATCTTCGTTTCAGAGGTTCATTGAATACTAATAATCTCTGAGATCGTTTCGTTTTTTCTCTTTCATTCTCTTCAAGTTTTGTATTTGATGGGTTTGAATTTATGAGCTCTTGCTCACTGAACTTTCTAGCTTTGCTCTCTTTCGTGCTTCAAAACAAGGTAATAATCCTCTGTTTTCTTTTGTCATATTGTGAAATGTAATGTGAAGAAAACTCTGTCTTCTTAAGCACATTCCCTTTTGTGTGTCTTGTCCTTTTCTTTACAAACACGCTTTCCTGTAGTGGGTTCTTGATTTCGTGCTGAGTTTTTGAGTTGTTCGTTGAAAAGAGGCTGCTCTGTTTTTCTATACAGGTTTCGCTTTGTTTTGCTCTGTTTCTCGTATTCATCTCGATGCTCTACAATGTCTGATGCTGGTGGATTTCTTTGAAAATCGAGTCCGGAAGCCATTGATTACAAAGTGAGTGTTCTTTTAATTAGTATTTTATGGCTTCGACCTCAATTTCATGACCTGGGTAGTGAAAGTTTTGGCGAGAAATGGGTGGTACGAACTCCAAAATCGAGAACAACGAAGCCTACGCCTTTGTAAGGAGCGAAAACGGTACATCAAACAGGCCATCGATTCGAGATACGCTCTAGCCGCTGCGCATGTTTGTTACGTTCAGGCCCTCAGAAACGTCGGCGTTTCTCTCCGACGATATGCCGAGGCTGAGGTGTTGATAGAATCGTCTTTGTCAACATCGGCTACCGAGATCGACAAAACGCCGTCGCATTCCTCTTATCCGTCTCCATGTCCGTCGCACACTGCCGATGCTTCGGAGTCTCCATTGCAGGAAAGCCCCATTTCTCCGCCGATAGCCACTATTAGTTACATGGTCGCCGGAGGTGGAACTCCTCTTACTGTCAAGGTCCGGCCAAGTAACCATAGTTTTGTGTATGAAGAATCAGTTGCTGATTCTTCCCCATTGCCTCCACCACCCCCGCCGCCACTCCACGAGTCAGGGCCGTCTTGGGATTACTTTGATACCAATGATGAAATTGAGAGCTTTAGGTTTTTGGGGACTGGTGGAATGGATGTGAGCTTTGAGGATGAGAGAATGTGGAAGCAATTTAAGGGAGAAATGATTGATCCCACCAAAGATAAATCTCATGAAGGAACTTCAAAGCTAGAAGCAGTGCAAAAAGCTGGTGATAATGGTGAGAATTTGAGTTCCTTTGAGGCTGTTGAAGAAAGAAATTTGGAGATGACGAGACGGGAAGATAAAGAGGTTAATTCGGCAAGTTTATCAAACAAAGTTGTGCTTGAACAATCTGCTTCGAGAGGCGGGATGGAGTTGGAGAAGAGATTGTGTACTGAACAAGAGGATCCCTCAGAGTTTATTACTCATAGAGCTAAAGATTTTCTTTCCAGCATTAAGGAGATCGATAATCGGTTTCAGAGAGCTTCGGAATCTGGGAGGGAGATCTCTAGAATGCTTGAAGCCAATAAAATCAGAGTTGGATACCTTGAAGAAAACGGTACATTGAAGAAAAAATGTCAATTAACTGACTAATTTGCTTGAGTTAGTTATAGCTGTTCATATGTGTATTTGATTAGTTCATTAATTTCCACTGTTGTATCTCAACTCTTGCAGGAAGTATATCCGGTTTTGCTTTTCTCGACCCTTTACGTCGATTACGACTTGTTTGTTGTCCTGCAAAACCTGCCCTCTATTCTCATGGTAAAGTTCTTTTTGGATGAAAGAGATAGAACCCTTGAATTTAATATTCTGATATAGCCCTTTCCTTGTTAAGCCTGCTGTATTAATAGAGTCATAATGTATATGTAGAAGAAGCTCATAAGACAAAAGTGATTACATGGAAAAGGTCAACATCAACTCGGTCATCTTCATCAAGGAATCCTCTTGCTGCCAAAGATGACGATGACAGTGGAAGTGAGTTTGTAGAAGAGTTCTGTATGATCTCTGGAAGTCATTCCTCTACCTTGGATCGGCTTTACGCGTGGGAGAGGAAACTCTACGATGAAGTCAAGGTACGTCGATGATATCATGGTGAAGTATCATTGGCAAAAGTTTATCGTATAGATGATATCTTGAGCTCATCATTTCAGTAATTGCATTCTAGCTTAAATCTTATAGATTGATGAACCATTTTTATGATATACAAAATGGTGAAGTATCATTAGCAAAAGTTTATCATACAGATGTTATCTTGAGCTGATTGTTTAGGTTATTGAAATCTTGAATAAGATTTTGGTGATCAATTTGCATTTTGACCTCTTTTTTTAATAAGATTTGTCTTTTCATATCACTCGTGCTTTTAGGCAAGCGAATCCATTAGGAAGGAGTATGATCGTAAGTGTGATCAACTCAGATATCTATTTGCAAAGGATTACAGTACACAAGTCATCGACAAAACGAGGGCAGTTGTCAAGGATCTGCACTCCCGGATACGAGTTGCAATTTATTCTGTTGATTCAATATCAAAACGCATTGAGAAAATGAGGGATGAAGAGATGCAGCCACAACTTATTGAGCTCATTCAGGGGTAAGAAGGGATCTTATTTTCCTCTTCACAACCGAAGTGATTAGGCGATATGACTCATTTTGTAGCCGGTTATTATAGATTGTTTGCTGTTTTGTCAATACTTTTTTGTTTCGGTGCAGGTTGATCAGGATGTGGAAGGCGATGCTTGAATGTCATCACTCACAGTACATAACAATATCATTGGCATATCATTCAAAGAGTACTGCCATGGGTACACCTCGAGCAGATGCACAGAGGCAGATATCGATCCAACTTCAACAAGAAATCGAATGTTTTGGCCTAAGCTTTGCAAACTGGATCAACAGCCTTGCATCGTATGTTGGTGCTTTGAACGGCTGGCTACAGCATTGTATTCAGCCACAGGATCGTTCAAAGAGCAGAAGGCCATTCTCTCCTCGCCGTGTCATTGCCCCACCTATCTTTGTCCTTTGTCGTGATTGGTTAATCGGAATTGATGACCTTCCATCCAATGAACTCAGCAATGCCATCAGAGCCTTCTTGGGAGAATTGAACTGTTCAATATCCCAACAAGCTGAACTACAGAGGAAACAGAAGCTTGTCGAAGCAAACACTGGTGAAGAACTAGAAGGGAAGGCCGACGAAAATGCCACATTCTCTTCAAATATAAGTTGCATACATTCAAGTTTAACAAAAGTTCTCGATCGACTAACGAAATTTTCTGAGGCCTCACTCAAAATGTACGAAGATGTTAGACAGAAAAGCGAGGCCGCACAATCAACATATTTGAATTATAAGCCAGTTAGATATTAACCATGTAATTAAGGGGAAGTACAAATATGTCTCAAGTTGGGCTGAGATGGAATATTTGTATAGTTTTGAGGAATTTGTTGCATGATGATGATGCTCATTTTATTCTGCTTCCAGAAATCCTGTTGATTTCTTGAAAGTCAAATTCTTTTCTTTCCTTTTTTCTTCATTATTGTGATCTTAGGCAGAATCTAATCAATTTAGGACCATTGAATTCTAGGAAAGGCGTTCTAGTTCTAACTAAAGGCCTCAATATCTGTTAGGAATTCCTATTTGTACAAAGTCAAAGTCCATAATCAAATTCTTGAATATGAATAATGTATGTTGAGAAAAAAAAAATGGTTGAGACCATGAAAATTTAACACCTTAATCGAGATTGAAAGCATAAAGTGCTTCTCGCTTTAATTCTTCCTTCAATTTTTCATTACATCATCATAAAGCATGTTTTGATCAAAATTGTCAACAAAAATTTAACACCTTAATTGGAACTGAAAGTATTAAAGTGTATCTTGCTTTATTCTTCCTTTAAATTTTCCATTAACTAATCATTAAGATGTAAAAGAATATAAAACAAATGTAGAAGAAAAGCTAACATTGAGTAACAGTTTGGCCAAACTTCTTTGACAGAACAAATCCTTTTAGATAATGTCATTTCTTAACGTAAATATCAATTGCAACCAATATTTAATCATTGACATTTCTATCAACATCTTATGATCTCCATATTTTATGTATCAATACATAGGAGAAAAGACACCACCATGACAATGGGTATACCAGAATCATTTGAGGTTTCAAGAATTGGCAGTCAATGATTTGTATAAGTGATAGTAGAACTTATCGAGGTTTTAGAAGCCTAACCACCCTACTAATCGCCTTCAAGTTTGAATACGATTTGCGTGGGTTGGCAATCAGAACCCGACGTATTGTGTGTATTGGGAGTAAGCATTTGACTGCATTGCAATGGGAGCCCGAGTTACATGATCTGGAAGATCAAATGCATCAACTAGTTCTTGTGCAACGTTTCTCACTTGAAAACATAGATATTCGGTGAGCTTGTGAATTGCCTGCAGGGCAGAATGAAAATTAGCAGACGAATTCAACTCGAGGAAATGGGAAACAGTGTATGATATTTAGTTATTTATACACCATTTGATGCTGGCTACAAATACCTTTGCTTTGTTGGGAGCTACATAGTCAACATTTCGGTAAGTTCCAATGTCGTTCCATATACGATCCAAGGCGTAAAGATCGCATACGAGTTTCAGAGTAGCCTGTGTATTCGCATTGGGACATCTGATGTAAAATAACAATTTGTTAAACTCAAGAACAGAAAACAATATGAAGCAACTACAGGTGTTGGAATGAGAGGAACCTTTGTATAGCTTCAATAAATTGAGCAAGGATTACAGACTCGATATGAGATTCTGCGAAGAGTTAGAAGGTGATTCAGGCATCTATTCCATGCGCCAAAGCCACCAAGGGTTTTAGTATGCTTGCGAAGACGAACAGCCACACTTTGAAGTAACCGAGATGTTCGATACTGTGAGATGAATATCATGAAGAATAAGGACTCTGAGTTTGAACATTAGAAGCATTTTCATTTTCAGGAGGCAACTGTTATTATACTCACTTGGAAGGCATCTAGCTGAAACTTAGGATCTCGCAGATGTCCGCACTTTCCCAGCGTGCAGTGACGGGATTTGGCTGAGACAGATATGTATTCATGGATTCTCGCAAGTAGTTCCATGTAAGTGCAAGTGTCCCACCTTGAAATTTCTCCTTGTATTGCTTCAAGAGGTATGCTGCGACCTATACAAAAAGAGAAAAGTTCAGCTCTAGTCATCCAACGGTTAAAAATTATTAGAAGTTCTTTTGCATCATAGAGATGAGCCTAATAACTAATAGCAAGAACCCAGAATGAATGAATTGAAGAATAAATATACTATCATCTAAGGGAAAACCAATGGCCAACAAGCAAATGATTATGTTAGCAAAACCTGTTGTAGAAGAACTGTATTGTCCCCTTCAAAAGTTTGAAAAATATCATGATCGTTCCTAAGGGTACCAAAGCGATTGACAGCAGCATATCCATGGCCACCACAGGCTTCCCTGCAGGTACTCAATGACTTCGCTGTGTATGAAGTAATGTAAGCCTTAAGCCCCGCTGATAATGCATGCACATCTCCAACTAGTTCTTCATCATGATCTTCTTCATCTGTGTATACTTCTCCACTAGTTGTATAGTAGCAAATTGGAAGGCGTATGTTGATGCCAGCATTGGCATTAGCTGTGTTGTTGAGATTGGTAATCCAGAATACTGACTTCAGCCTGCTTTGGAGGACCGAATTGCTGACGTAACAGCGAATATCGAATTGCAATTGTAGAAGCAATCTTAAGAACACTAGCTGACGAATATGCCAGGGCAACTCTTCCACCTACAAGTTCTCCTAACGTGGCTGCAAATCTTTTATTGATCGATGGTAAACTACTCTTATACTTCCATCTCGGAAACCTGTCCAAATCGATCAAGGAGATTATCTCGTGGAATTCTCACTGAACGGAATCTCAATGCTCCATTATCCACCCCATTGAGGCCTACCTTGTGCCACAATCGTGTATTTCAATTCCAGGAAGAGTTTTATGAGTCTTAAGATCTCTTATTGGAACAATGAACGCATGAACACCCATATCAGCAGTCTTCTTAGAACCGTGAGTTGGCAACACCAGCTTAGCGAAAACAGTGGCAAATTTTCCATGAACTGCAGCATTGCCAATCCACCATTTGATGGCTCCATCATTTGGTGTATTGATAATGAATTCATCAGTGATCAGATCAAATGTAGCTGTTGTTTGTAGACCCTGAACGTTTGAGCCTTCAAAGAAGTAAAAGGAAGAGATTCTATATCAAAATGCAAACCTATAGTACTGAACAAGATCTGAAATAAGCTCACAAGATTTAATTAGATTCCCTAAAGTTAAGCATCTAATTAATATTACCATATAAGTTGTATAGCATACAACATAAAATGAGGTGTGAACTTAGTGGAAAACAAGTTCTTTGTGCTACAGATAAGGCTAAACTTCTTTAAAAAATAAAAAATAAACAACAAAATTCTACATTCTAAACTTACCATGATGAAGTTCAGTCATAGCAAAACATCCAGGATAATCCACATTGTCAATACCATCAAAGAATTTGTCTCTGTGCTTTTTGGTTCCTAAATTGAGAACAGAGCCGCCCCAAAGACTACAAAATGAAACATAAATATGCCAAATTTCAATTAATATAGCATAACTAAGCTTAACTCAAATTCATGGTCAGCAAATTTTCTTCACTCTAGAGAAGAAGAGCTCAAAAGTTTGGAAGAGAAATTCCAGTTAAATTCATGGTGAGCAAATGTTTTGGTCAAAAGGATTTTCCTGATTAAACTAATCCAAATTAAAGATTGAAACTTAAAACACGCTACCCAAGAAACTGTAGTTCTTTGTTAGAACTTACATCCAATATATAAATTCTCAAATTAGTTCCAACATTGAGAAACTTATTCTCATATGTTCTCCAAGTTTATTGCGAGAATCTAGATAATATGTTTTATTTTATATTAATGAAATATTGGGTACAAAAAATTATAGTAAAAAAGGTCTAAAGAAACTGATATGGAGAAAAACAGAATAACTCCAAATAATATTTGAAGTGATTTAGCTAAAGCCTAATTAAGAAAGAAACAAAACAATTTGATCCAAGATTCAATATTCAAGAAGGAGATGATATGATATGAAAATAAAGACGACCTGAACTGTACACCCATTTTAATGGCAAGAGAGACATCGACGCTTCCAACGGCTTCCATAATGGCGAAATATTTACCAGGATCTTCATTGACAAACCTAAACGGCTTAATTCCGGCCTCTCTCACGAGACCGATCAATTGCTTCATACAAAGCTCCCGATGATCGTTCATAGAGATCTCTACCGGCGTTTGCAATTCAGGCCTCGAATTGAAGTAGTCAAAAACGCGCTCTTGAATCTCCCTATGTTTCCCCCTCATAAACACTGATAAACTTTCCATGTCGACATCCATTCTGCCCACCTTGGAATTTCCGGCGCACGTTACGATTTCCATTCTGTACGAATCATCTCCGGGAAGGGGAATCATGGGAGTCAGGTGCAAGGACAGACGCTCGATCCGCCGGGAGGCTGCATGAGATTCATCCTCGGGCGCCCGATTTGATTCTCTTGGTGATGCCATGTCTTCGGACGACGATCGCAAACACGTTGAGAAAGAGATAGAAGCTAAGGTACCGGAAGGCGGTTGGGGGATTGATTAAAAGAGGAAGGGGAGCAGACGTGGCGTTCGTTGAATATATACGTGTCGAAATATGATTGGGAGATGTGGGTGCCAGTTGAATTGGCGCGTTTCTCAAAGCAGTTTGGATAAAGGAAGAAGCTTTTGGACATTCACATTTCACATTTTATAACATATCTTTACTCTTTATTTACCAATTTTCAATCTCTAACTTATGAAGGAATAGACTTTTTTATTTCTGTAATTTCATTCAATTTTTAGTTTTTATATTTTAATATATCTTTACATTATATATTTATGTTGAAGGTCATATTTTTCGGTTTTCATTACTTATTATTTGTTAATATTAAATAAATTATTAGAGTTAGAAAAATATTGCTATCAAATAAATTCAAATTTTATTTTCGGTTAATAAATTAAACATAGGACAAACCTATTTAATTCCTATTACGATTTCCAACTGTAGTGAACAAAATCAATAAATTAATAATTTAGATTATAAATATAAAAGAAATAATACAATATATATCCAATTGATAATTGTTATTATTGGTAAGTAAATGGTATTTAAAATTTTAGAAGGGCCTTACCGTGTTTTACTCATCAAAATTTCCAAATCAAGGGACGTAAATAGGATAACTATAATGAGACATTCAAATTGACAATTTCCACTTTCAAATTATTATGATAATTACTTCATGAAAATGTGGTGCATTGGACAATAATCAATCATCAGTCCCTCAAATTATCTCAATCTCGAATTTCTATTATTTCCATGATCTGAAGTAATGGCATATGATAGAATCTCAATAACGATTTTCTTTCTTGGACAATTCTCTATCAATGGCAAAAAATTGGATATCTAAACCCCTGTTCGGTGTTCATTCACCTATTCTTCTGAGACTTTGAAAAAAGTGTATGATAGAATCAAATTGTTGATGCCGTCCATTTTTGGGTCAGTTTCAAACTCAGGATCAATATAGAAGAACACCTGCAGAATCAGGTCATGAACCATATGATTCCCTAAAAACTCCAACTACAAAAATGAATTTTATACACTTACAGGCATGTCGATCTGCTCCCCGGGAAGGAGACGTTGCTCTTCAAAGCAAAAGCATTGTATTTTATTGAAGTAGATTGCGGCCTGTAACAAAGTTCAAGTGCAAAAGAAAAGTTTCAATCTTCTTTGTTATTTTGATGAGTTCTATACAGAAACGAACATTTGTCTATTTCCTGACAGCCTCAAAAGTTTGAAACAACTATTATGTTATGAAATTGATAAAGTAAGATGGATAAGGAGGCATAAACAGTAAAGAATCAGTCAGCATAGAGGTTTACGAAACTCACTAATCGTGTTTTCATATGCATTTACAGAAGGGACAGAGGGAGAATGATTTACTATTACAAAGAATATTACAGATCATTCATAAAGTAAGAGTTCCAGGTGCAACTTTGATTTTGTTCATTCGCGTTGATGTATTAACATAATTTTTTTTTCCATTCTAAAATTAAAAAGATAGGCAACAGTTTTAAAAGATCAATCTACAAGCAGTTTCTAACATTTTTTTAAAAACCAAGCAAACCCATGTAGATTGTTAACCCTGGATAGAATTTACTCTTAACAAATGAATGATAGAACAGCGCAATGAAAAGATCAGTGACTTGAGAAACAAACTGAAAAAGCCAATGAAGATCAAACTTCATTGATCATCTTAACACTTCACAATTCAAGCACTAGCGAGATTTCCATAAATAAAGCCAATAATCTCCTTTACAGCATACAATAGTTGAAATTTATTAAAATTGTGGTTTCTACAATACAATGTAGGGAAACTAGTTACCTTCATAGGTGTAACATTGTACGTAGACACACCAGTAATTGGAGTTGAACTTCTATTTTCAGCAGTATAGAATGCAAGTGCACTTTCTCCAGGTTTTACCCTTACCTACAACAGATGAAGTTAGTTTTTACTCCATCGAAAGTATTGTTCCTTATGGAGCGTGCATATTTGTGCCTTATTGTTTCTTGTTGATGGAATGAGATGCCAGAAGTTAAGGACAAGTCAACAAATGAATGGCATTAGAACAGAAGTGAATGCAAACATTCCTACACGCACACAAGCAGAAGTATCAAGATTAAAACATTTTTTCGCAGAGCATGAGCGTGTGTGAGTTATACATGCATATGCATAAGGAAACACCTCTCTCTGTGTTGGAATAAACTTCCAAGGCATTCCATCAGCTACGTCAGCATTAAACTGGACAACAATATCCCTGGTAACAAAATGAAAATTTATCAGGCATTGAGAAATTAGACTTTTTTTTTATATATTTTTATTAATACAACATGAAAGAAAGGCCAACCACCTAAGGTTAGGGTGTAGAAGAAATCCCTCCCACACAAACTAAACCATCAAACCATTCCAATCATTAGTTATGAGACTATAATTACAAAAAAAGGTTTGAACGCCCACCAAGATGTAGAATCCTGTTCACTACACCGAAAATTATCCACCAGGGTGGCACAAAGAAGGGTCTTAAAAACCACAAACTTTGAAGCCCAGAACGCAGAACCAGCAACAAATGTAAAATAGCTACAACGTGGATTGTTCTAAGTAAAAGTGATTCAGTAAATCATTTTCTTGTAACAAATGAAACTTCAAGTATCTTTCTTACAGATAAATTCATTTAAACCAGATCGACTCTATTAAATTGTGGTTGTTCCAACTCTTCAGGCTGATTGACTCCTTCTCGAACACCTATAGTCCATCTTACCTCTCTCACAAAAAATCCTTTAAGTTTTTCATGCTTTAAAGCCCGACAAATTCTCTCCACAGCCAGTATCAATACATCCAATTTTAAGATGCCATCCAGGAAAAAAGCAACGAATTTTGAGTGGCAAAGAACTGATATCATAACAAAAACTCGGAATACCTTTGATTGTTGAAACAATCAATATAACCTACCAACAACCTATTTGAGTTAACTTTAAGACTAAAAGCTCTCTCTTGAAGAGCAACATAACCTTGAACAAATTCCTTATCAATTCCACAAAGGGAAGAGCAAGGGTCACTCACACGATTGAAGATGATTAACAAAATTTTGGTCTATGACAATAATACAATCTTCTATGACTGGAGTGCTTGCTTATTCAACAATTAACTTAAAGCATTGTTGCAGATCCTTAGAAGGTTGACTAACGTGTCCATTTAAAAGTACAAGCAAGAGTAACCTTCTCCAGCATGTTGCCCAAAGTTATACATTTGGTGGATACATAAATCTTTAGATCATTCAATCTTGCAACATCGAAGAAAAGGAAAGACTCTTTCCTTGAGACCATGTTTACTTTTGAAAGGTAATTATTTTATCCAAATATTGTGAGTAGCTACTTGTGCTTCAATTTTTCTTCAAGGATATTTTCTATATAATAATAATATAAATGAAGAAGAAACTATGATTGTTTTGCTTGCTAAAAGTATTATTGATGGTAAGGCATTGCAATCTAACGACAATTGAAAAAACCAAAGGCAGTCAAAATATTATTTCATTTACTGTCCTAATTTATTCAATTTCCATCGGCTTCTAAACGTTTGCATCTATGCCTCACATTCTGCAACAAACCAGCTTGCAACTGCACATCTAATCTAGTGCAAACATGAAAAGATACAATGCACAAAAGTATTGCAATGCTTGTACTAAGGTTTAGCAGGACAATTAGTTTAGCAACAAAATACTTGAAAAATAAAACCGTAACTAATCCAATCATTGCTTCAAAATAGAACTACATTAAAGAGAATTGAAACCTTGTAGTTACTGTTCCATCTTTAGCATGGCGAGCAATTTTTTCTTCAACACTCTGCATAAAGGAAATCCTTTCTCAATTGAAAAGCAAAGGTATGAGGAATCTGACACAATAACAAAAACTAAAGAAAAATACCTCACGGCGCTGAACAGTGCCCCCATAACCAGTAGCTTGGCAGAACCTCCTATAAAGAGGAACAGCCGCATAACTACATCCTACCATGGTAAGAACCAATGCTACAAGGTAGAAAAGCATATTTTTGGACTTCCGTTCAATAGCAGCTGTAGAGTAGCTGCGCTGAATATTGTGCAAGGAAGAATACCTCCCAATATAACGAGTAGAAAGGGGTGAAAACCAATGCTTTTGAAATGACTGTGAATGAAAGCCGCGTCCCATTTTTAATTCACATACATCTAAACCAGTACCTCTTTTATAAACATTACAAGTTCGACTTAAACTATAAGTTGACTGCAGTAGAAAGTTGGATGTCAACCTGCATCCAAAAAGCATAGAGTGAGCATCTGTCAACAAAATCAATAACCAATCAGCAATGTGATAGTGGAGATAGATTAAAAATATACTTTCTGGCAAGCACGAGTAATCAAATAATTCTAGTCAGTAAGTCACTCATAATAACAAAATACCCTAAGTTAAGGATCATACAGGATTAGCCAAAAACTCATATAACATATGAGATCCAAAGATGTTAGTTCTCTGAGATTTAGAGATAAACGAGGTGTACTGGTTTGTTTGAGGACATCGAGTGAAACTGAAATCAGGAATGATAAAAGTGGTGTACTGTAAGCGGGAAGGAACAATTTTAAAATTAGTAAGAATTCCAGGTGTATGAAATATTAGTATAGTCCATAGGATATTTGATTAGATAGAAATAATAGACTTGCCAATGGAAAAGCTAAAAAATTGAAGCAAGGTGTTCAACATAGCAAAATTCCATTTATCATCTTTTTTTCTTTCTTTCTTTCTTTCCTCAAATTGGGGAGCGCTTTCTGTAGAATTCTTGGTTCGCTCCAGTTTCCGATTCTGTTACGTGGAATTTTATTTCACTTTGTAGCTTTTCACGTAAGAATGAAAATTTTGTTTTGAAATTAGCATATATAAGACAGATACACCATTAACAATTATAAACTGTCATTGACAAATCAGACCACCTGCTTATATGGAAATACTAGAAATTTGATTCACCAATCACTACTTTTATGTAATTAATAACTTGGATTCCATATCATAAGTTCTTATGGGGCAAGAAAAGACTTGTCAAGAAAGAACAGGACGAGTAAGTTTTAAAAGCATTAACTATGTATTAACACGTCAAATCAATTATAGTGAGAAGAAAAACTCCTCAACTATCAGCAAGTTTAATGAATTAATATAACTATCTTAACGGTAACAAACATTGAACTGTATCTTTCATCAAGGGAAAACCATAGTCCCAGGAAAAACTTACGATGCATGAACATGTGAACTGAGATTACCATTGCGAGACCAGATGTAGCTTGGACACTGTAACCCATGATCAGCCTCATAGCAGGATGCTGCTGTTGCAAAGCTCAAATGTTCTGGCACGCCATCTCCAAGAAAAGCAAGTGCTCCAAAGGACTGCATCAAACAAGAAGATCCAGGTTGATCAATCTTTGAGAAAGGTTGAGAAAGATGGAACCTTCATTTACAATCTAGAGTAAATTAAGATAGCACAATTTCACAATTTTGACAAAATATTGCAGATTTGATTTGTCAAATGAGTTCTCCAGGGGAAAAAGAAGAAAAAAAAGGCAACGTTCTTACGGTAGACTGGGTCTTAAGCTTCCTCCTTAGTAACTGCCCGATCATTCCTCCACCAGCCATTTTAGTAAGTATTCCATAAGCTGGTTAAGAAGCCAAACAAAGAGTTTAGAATAATAAAAATGAAGATAAATAAGCATTTCAGGCATAGCTCAAAATAACCATACTTCATAATTAACGTAAATAGCCTTAGCTTGTTTCTTTTAAAAGAACACTTTTGTTTTCTTCTATGGGAGCATGTGGTTCCAATATACGCATATTCCATTACCAACCTCCAGAAGGCCATCATACAAACACAGATTCAAAATAAATAAATTAAAAAAATAAGAAATACAATCGCTATCAAAGGACTGAAAGGTAGTAAGAAAAAGTTTGCCTTCACATTACAAGTTCAACTATTTAAATAACTGGTGCAACCATGTATGGTATACAACTTCTAATTGGAGTGCAATCCACAAATCCTTTAGTAATATTTCCTCTTTTATGATTATTACTATTTAAAATAAGAAACAAAACTTTAATTATCAAAAAAGAGGAGTACAAAAGAAAAGAGATGGGTATCCCCACCAAGCCAAATGGATAACAAAAAAGGTTTCCTATCCACACCCCGATTTAGGTTTTTCCCTCTAACCTAGATCGTGGCATGGAAATACTTTTTGAACACGACCTTTCAATCTAAAAGACAAGCGAACAAGTTTTATAAAATTCTATAGAAAATTCGACAGCATCTCCCCTAAAATATGGGTCGTTAGCCAAAACCTGAAAAGAGAGGAAAACTACACTTTTATATATATAATCTTCACACTTATATTAGCATCGACGGTGTCTCACCACAAACTCATCCAAACTAGTCCAGAGTCTCAGTTGGAGTTTATATCCAAACTTGTCCCAAACAAACTTAAGTGTGGTGAACAATACTTTAGAGTTCTCCAAGTCTCGACTCTTCTATTCAAAACATTGTGGCGACATTATTTTCATGTCAAAACTAAATGGGCATTCATGAAACTTACTAAAATTACCCAAAATCTTACTAAATACTCATCAGAGTAGCCTTAATTCTAATGGATAGCACATAACAACCTTGTAACTTCAAAGTCTAGCATTCAACATTATGGGCTATTCAATATCAACACTAAAGTTAAATGGGTACTCAAGACCCAAACCATAAAGCTTGAAATTTTACACAAATTTGTGTCGATCACCCAATTTTGAACTTCCTGACAGCTAGACAGCGATTAAATTCCCCTCGAGAACCCAAATCTAACACCAAAATGTAATGGATAATGTTTAATTCAAGCCAAAACTTGGTGGGTGTTTGAAAGTTTACAAGAAACACGATAGAATATAATAGATCTTACCCCAAAGCCAAAATTTAGCGCGAACGGCGGAGCCACGTGGTGTTCACAGCTGCGGTACAAGACAAATATGAGACAAGACAAGTAGTGGCGATTTGTCGTCGTCCGGCGAGTCAAGCGGCGCAAGGTGGCTGGGTGGTGGCGTCGACTGAAGGAGAGGAAGAGAGGGTTTTGGACTTGTCGACGGCAAGCTACGCCGTGGCCGGCGTGCGAGAGAGAGATAGTGAGCGGAAGAGAAGTTCAAGAGAGGGGAGGGCTGTGCGCTCGAAACGTGTAGAAGAAGTCTCCCGCCCTTCTTTAGTTGGGCTAGGGGTATAAACGGGTTACTAGCTTATAGCAAGTTGAGTGATTTATGATCGGCAGAAACTAAAAAGATTCCAAATAGATACAAATTAAATAGTCATGGATATAAAGCTTCAACTGAAATTAGCAAGAAAATCTGTTGAGAAATGTGCTGACAAATATGTCACATATTTCAACAACTACTAGCTACTGATCCAAGAAGATTAAACAAAATTCACTTAGAACCTACATTTGAATAAGAAAAACTATAACAGCGGGATTGCGCCAACTTCTATTAATTCATCAAGTTCATCGCATTCATAAACACCAATTTCTAAAACAGAAGAAGCCAACAACAAAAACACCAAATTCCAAAAAACAAATCCAACAAATTCAAAAAATGAAACATGCCCAAAAGGGACAGCTTGCCTGAGTTTCAATCTCACAAACAATCAACAAAAATGGGTCTTAAACAAAGGTAAGATACAGAAACAGAACCCAACCCTGAGAATAGGCCAAAAACTGGATGAAAAGAGCGAAAAACAATATGGTAAGATAAGAAAAAGAAAGAAGGAACTAGATAAGCCTCTGACCTGAGGTTTTAGGACTCACGAAATAAATCCTAATCAATATACGAGAGCAGAAAATCCAGAAGCATTCTTCAAAATTGCATCAGGGGGAATTGTGGAAGAAACGATTCGAGCAAAAAAAAACATCAAATAAACAACCCAACCCTTGTTTAGTTGGGCTGGGAGGGGTCTGTATTCCTCCAAAATCGACCCAACCCAAATAGCCACGGTCTGTGTACGACTGAACCGAACCGAACCGGTTGGGTGGGTTTCTTTTGTACAAATTCACATAGAAACGAAGATTTCCTTTTATTTCTTCAAATCTTTGTTATTATTGAATGTGAAGAATTTATGGTTCTTGATGCCTATGAGTGTTTAATTATTATGAGTTTGTTTTCAAAATTGCTAAGCGATATTAATGTTTTTCCTTTCACATTAAGGAAAACGTTTAGACAATTCAGCCCACGCTAACTTCCAAGCAAGAGAAAGCCCAATGCTTGATATGTGCTCCATGAGCCCACTATTCGGCTAAATCATTTTCCAATATGTGACAAGATTTTGGAAAGAAAAAATATATTAATAAAGCAAATTTCTTTGAGTATTTATTATTATTATTATTACATCAACTAGTTTAATACTATTATATATTACTAAAGCAAAAAATTGTCTTTAAATTGTAATATTATTGAAAATATTAACAAATATAACAAAAATATCATCATCTATACATATCTATATATAGTCTATCATGATCTATCACAAATAGATGGTCATATTTTACTATATTTTAAAATATTTTTGTTCATTTTACTGTATTTAACAAGTCTTTCTAAAACTTTAACCATGAAAGAGAAGAAAAGAATGAACAATATTTTATTATTTTATTTTTCTTTAAAAAGGTAGTTCTTCAGAAATATAGTTTAAAACAAAAATATCATTAACAAACAAATACAATTTTCAAAAAATAAAAAGAATAGAAATTATATCAAAATGGACTGAAAAAGAAATTTTAAAAAAATCTGCCTTTGAACACTAACATTACATTTAAAAAAAGAATAAACAAATATGTAGTAAACACACATATACTCAATTTTGAGAGACATGAAAACAAAATAACAGAAGGACTAAATAAAATAAATAGAGATTTATTATGAATATTATTATGTTTTTGTTTTTATAGAAATGCATTTTGGCATTATTCATAATTACCAAAAAAGAGAATTGTTGGGTTGTAGAAAATAGGGTTTTGGACAAATATTCTTGAAAGGATGGAGTGAATAAGACATGGGCAAAAGAGAATGCCATATATGATTTTGACTCTCTAATCTAACCCCATCCCTTTGATGTTTACATCACAATCCCAACCCACTCTCATTTACTACCATTCAACATGCCTGCCCTGCCCTCCCTTCCCCCCCCCCCCCCCCCCCCCCCCTCTATCCGTTCCAGATGCAACTTCTATCTCTTCGAGATGCAAACCTACTCTTACATCATTTCGAAATAATTTCAATAGATGTGTTTAGTGCATGGTTGAGTTAAATGGTAATAACTGAGTTTACTTATCTATAGAGTTTATAAAACAACTTGTTTGGAATGCATAAAGTTGAGTAAGAAATTATTATATACAACGCGATTTTTGTAAACTAAAGAATTGTGATTCTTTTGTTAGCTAATCTTTATTTGTTTAATTTTTTACATATGGTTCAATCATATGTTTTTTCTATATATTTTCGACACTCGATTGTGGTATCAATAACATAAAAACTTCACACGCGTTGTATATATTAAAACTTTATGCATGTAACTTTTATATCTAAGGTAAACATACAAAACACCTACATTTTATAACGATAGTAAAATTGCAATGTTAAAATCGTGCATAGTAAATAAGCATACATTACACACATGCACGCACGCAAAATATGTACTCTCACATGTGTATAGAATGTATGAGTGAAAATGCATAGAAAAATAAGTAATTATAACTTGGATAGTTTTAGGTTGGTCATCAAGGTTTAATTTTTTGTGTGACATTTTGTATCAACGTAAATTATGGTTTATTATGTATGTATGTGTGTCGTTGGTTTGTTGATTTATAATATTTCTATCTAACATACACGTAAACACATAGGATAAAATACTGCAGAATTAATGCATAATTTGGAGAAAAAATACATCTAAAAATGCATCAATATTTAAAAATTTATATGTATTATATAGTTTTTTCTTTTGAAATATGAAATGTCCATTTCTCCTTTTTAATTCTTTGGTTGCACATGGTTTTGGGAGTTGTTGAGACTTTTAATTCGTAGTTAGGTTTTGGATGTTATTAATGTTGATCATTGTCATCATGGTTCGATTTCAAGGTTTTATAAAGTTTTCTTTCAAAAAAAAAGTCTCTCCTATGAAAAATAGATAAATTTTGAAAAATATTATGTCTCTACTATTAACTTTTAATGTAATTTTTTATCATATATGTAAATTGATAAATTGAATTAAGAAAGCAAATATTCATAAGAAAAACTAAGTTGTTAAATAATAAAAGATGTTATACTTTCGTGAGATTCTCATGGGTAGAAATTTAATTTGTTTAAATTTTTTTCATTAAATAGAGTGCATTACATTTTTAAATATAACAAAATAAACTAAAATATAATAAAATTTCAAATTTATCAATAATCATAGAATATAAAATTTTAGTATATTTTGAAAATATTTTTAATAGTTTTATCATTATTCCTATCATTTTTTTATTTATTTATTTTTTAAAAAATAAAATGGATTACATGTAGAAATTGAAAAGTAAACTATTACAAAATAAATAAACAACCATTGAAATATAATGATATTTTCTTTTATTGAAGGTAAATCAGGAGGAAAACAATGCTTTCTCATAGATTTTTTGAATTTGAGGCAAAACTAAAGGACAATTTAATTTGCTCTATTCTTTTCTCATTTCCTTCACTCCTTTTAAGAGGCAATATTGTGATGCATTCAAAATTTTCACATAAAGGGTCAGAAATTCATAAAAATTTAAATAATTTAAAATTAGAAAAAACCAATACATATATAAATACGTGTATTGTAAATTTAGAAAAAACAAGAAAAATCAATTAACCATACCCCTACCACATGCCAAAGATCACATAATTTGATCATTTGAGAAAACAAAATGTATAAATATATATTAAAGACAATTATTATTCAAGGACCCACCGTGATACGTTCTAAATCCGCATGAGAAGTCTTTCTAAATGGAATATAAAACAAAATCATATAGAGATATCGATATCATACCATTGTGAAATATTAGAATCGAAATAATAACCTAATTTGTCTCTTTTTGACCAAGAAAGAATAACAATTAAATTAAAAACTATCTTTTTCCAACTTCCAACAAATTAAAGAGTGGGTTTTGCACATAATCTAGTCAACACTGACTATACTCTTCTACCCCTCATGGACCCCAACTAAAAAAAATTAAATTTTATATATTTGAATACATTCAATAAATATTTTTGATTATAATTGATGAGTTGGGTAAATTTTGTATTGTTGTGCTTTTGGTTTGGAAAGGATTGGTCAAAGGATATGTATATATAAGGAACTATAATATTGTACAACTCTTTAATGGGATAAGTTATTCACCATTGTAATACAATAAATATCCAATTACCTAACACTTCAATTAAACTTAGTTTCATCCATCTTAATCTATTTCATTCACTTAACTTCCAAAAAATAAAAAAAATAAAGAATCTTATATGTGTATGATCGATCAAACATTTAGTGTATTTTTTTTTCTTTCTAAAGTTTGTCATTTTTCCTTTTAAATTATAGTAAGTTAATCTTTACTTATTATGTTTAATTGATAGGTTATTATTTTATGGTTTTTGTATACCTGTGACGTCTTAGCTAAGTTTTGAAACAAAAAAAGACTTTTCAAGATTGAAAATTTTGGAGGATAAATTTAAAGTTAAAAAATGGGTGTATTGTGTGAATATACATGAACCATATTTTTGAAATGAGGGATCATTAATAATATTATTGTTAAAAATGTTTAAGATATGGAAACTATATTATAAATGATAATGAATAAAAATTAAAGAAAAAGAAAGGTTTAGGTAGCAAATTAATTAGTTTGCAAAATAATGTTTAATATTTGAAAGTAAAATAATGATACAAAATAATATTAATAATAAAATGAGGTGACCACATGCATGTTTGAAATGGAAAGAAAAAGTCTTAAGAAGGGTTGAAAGAGGTAAAGATATTCAACCTTTGAACGACTCATCTCTCTATTCATAATTGATTGAATGGTTAGTTTTTTGAGTACACGAAATGCTTTCTTCTTCTCTTTTTTTTTCAAATATATCAACATGGTTGAATGTATTTATAAAATTTAAAAAATATCACAATCTATCAAATGATAGAATTACGAAAGTTACTATTATTTATGTCTATATGTATCATGATAGACACAAATATATAGTACGTAGTTTATCTGGTCGTATTTGTAAATGTTTTTAGAAACTTTGTTATTTAAAACAATTTAATTTATCATTGTTGATTTTTTTACCATTACCAACTTTTTGTTAGTCGTCAATTTCAAATCTTAAATGTTGTCTCATGATTAACACAATTTGCTAGGGATTGTTTCCAGAAAATCCGATTTGTTCGAAACAACAAAACGTCTGTTTTTCTGTCATTAGAAATTCAATAAGCTATTAATATTTTTCTTCTAAAAACTTCATAGTAGTTATTGATTAGATTCATGAAGTTGCTGTAAACTAATAATTTTTGGGTGTATTTTGTATTTCTATCGTGATAAATCACACAAACCATAACTTTTAATGAGACAAATATTAGAAAATCATGTCATCCAACATAATTGAAGTCTATATTCTTAATTAAAAGATGAGAAGTTCAAATTTCTCTAACCTCAATCATAACGTGGTAAAAAATTAAAAACAAAAATAGGTTTAGTTTTGAAAAACCAAAAAAAAAAAAAAAAAACACTTATCATCAAACAAAACTTTAGATTTCAAACTGGAACGTTTAATCAACTCGATCGTATTACATATATATATATATCCACCATATCGCTTCAATGTTACGTTATTTTCTCGTAGTACACAGTATATATAGAATGGCATGAACCATATATATGTTTGTAAAAGTGTAGTAGATTTGTCTCATTCTATACAATATTCTAGATTTGTCTAATATATTATGAGAATGACCAATATCTCAAAAGAAAATGTATTTATATAATATGTTTTTACTACGGCCTTCTTTTGTTTTTGGATAAAAGTATTCAGTATGTGATTCTCAATACTCCATTTATAAACAATCCATTAGAGTGTTTTTCATACCACATGGTATTGTTTTTCAAATAAATTTTATTCATTAACCATTTTATAAAAAATTACTCATACCATATAAACTCAACCTAAACATAACTCAAATGACTTAAAACATAAAAATAATCTAAAGGTTTAAACAAATATACCTACTCATTAACAATATAAAACATGCCAAACTTTTGTTACGTGTATTTATTTAGGTCAAATATGTGACTTTGAATGGAAATATGAATAACTATGTATAAATGTCAGAGAATTCCACCCAAAAATAATCAAGAGAGGTATCTAGCTACCCTCATTTCTACATTTAGCTTAGAAGTTGGTATCTTCATTGTCTTTGGCTCTAACTTTTTGTTTATCATGTGCATATGACGTATACAATGAGCTAATGTCTATTTTTCCAAAATTAATGTTGACCACAAAAAAGAAAAGGTAGAAATTAAAAAACACCAAATGAGACCCAAAGAAAATATTCCCTTCTAGAGCTAACTAGTTATTTGTTTAGTAGAGCATGTGACAAGGTGTCAAGGACAATTAAGTAAGTTGGTATCTTCATTCATATATATATATCATATTTTGATTTTGATGTGTAAGGCTATGTTTGATCATTATTTTATTTTTTGTTCTTATTTTTTAAAATCAAACATGCATATTAATTTCTTCCTCATCTATCTTTCTTCGATACAATAATCTTGAAAAAAATAGTCAAATTCCATAGACAAAAATAACTTTTTTAGTTTTCAAATTTAGTTTTTAGTTTTTAAACCATAAGTAGAATATAGATAACAAAGAAAAGAAAGAAAGTTATAGACCACGGTTAATTTTTTCAAAATAGAATGGTTATCCAAATATGCCATGTACCAACTTTTATTTTAATTTCAACTTATTAATGATTTTGGGCTTCAAGTACATATACTATTAATATGTCAATATGAACATGAATTTAAATCAAAGAATTAAAGTATAAAAGTAATATAGTAAAGACAAATAATAATTATATTTTTTAAAAAAGTTTAAAGTCCAAGTATCATTTTTTTGAAAAGGTTGAAAAATAAGATTTTGAGAATGTGTGTGTAACATAAACATAGAAAGTTGGTATTAAAGTTTCAAAAGAATATAACATAGTCCACATTCTCCAAATCAATAGCAATCAAATATACAACTCAAAGATTTTGAACCAGATGTTTGATTGGAATATTACTCTTCAAAATGATCAGCTAATATATATAATCAATAATCTTGAAGATACGTAAAGCTAGATGAAGACAATTCGTATTCATTTCCCCAAAAGTGCTCCCATGTACTAAAGATATATAATTAATCCAAATCTTATAAGAGATTTGGATCTATGGGCATGGATTGTTGGAAATGATCTATAAAAATACATGTTAAAAAGAGAAAAAACAAAAGGCTCTCTAGCTTTTCAAAATATAAATATTTTTATAAAAATAAAAAATACGACCAAATGTTTACGATGGAAGAATAAATTAAGGTAGAAGAATTCAAATCACATACCTATTGATTGATAACACATATCGTAAATTAGTTAAACTATATCTAATTTAATAGTTATAGAAAATTTTGATATTAGAATATAAAAGCAATGATTAGGTACAACCTAATTCTTTTACTTTTATCTACTTAAAAAAGTTTAAAGTGTCACATGATATAGTTTTACTAAATGTTAGTCAATCTATACAATGTCGAGATAGTCCGACTGCTTAGCTTGTTCAAATAATTTTTTAAAACAAAGTATGTATTATAATAGTTGAAAACGTGAGGAAAAGATGAAGAAGAAAAGTATTAGGAGGAGAATCATGGCCAACTTGGAAGAGAATCCCAAGTCAAAATGTTCATTTTTTTGTTTGTCTTAAGAAAAAGAAAATTATTATAA
The DNA here is from genome assembly GCF_000004075.3 of Cucumis sativus. Taxonomy (NCBI): domain Eukaryota; kingdom Viridiplantae; phylum Streptophyta; class Magnoliopsida; order Cucurbitales; family Cucurbitaceae; genus Cucumis; species Cucumis sativus. The sequence continues at coordinate 45,174 of NW_022279561.1, read as the reverse complement.
TCTCTCTTTGAATGGAAGTCACTAACTTTTTTTGAAGGGTCATTATAAATCTTGACCCTTTTGTTTTTCACTTTATTATTTATCATTGCCAACCAATTAGTTTCATTGTATTTGGACTTTCCTATGGGAACTTGATAATAATAATTGGACAATCAATGAGTTAATACCTCCCCACTTTCTCTTCAATGTGAAACTCTATTTCTATTTCTCTCTCTCTCTCTTTCACTTATATAGGAAAATTGGCATATTTTTACCCTTAAATGATATATATAATCATATTTTGTTTAGTTTAATTGTAGTTACTATATTTTTATTTTTATTTATATATATATTTAAAAATATCTTAAATTTAATTTATTAGATAACCAAAAATATAAAGATTAAAATTAAACAAAGGAATCGTATATTCATTGTAGAATCCTAAATTTATATATATAGTAGTTTCGATAGGCACGTTGTTGATATAATATCACGAAGTACTTTTTGTTCAATGTAATTATTATTTAATTAGTATCTACTCATCAACCATCATTTGTTTTTTTGACTTAGTTGGATTTAGTCATTTGGATGCCAATTGTTCTAAATGAAGCATCAATTTTTAATTCAATGAGTGATCGTTAACTTTAAAAAGATAGTATGGATGAAAAATATATATCTATACACTAATTAAAATCAAAACTAAAAAGCTTGATAAGATTAGATAGATATATCGTTGTCTAATTAAAAAGAAAAAAAAATACTAATCAATAGTTATAAAATAGGTCGTGAGCATTTAGGAGCCATTTGAATATAGTCCACTTCATGTCTAGAGCACAAAATATGATAACGACGTTTGTAACTGACAATTAAGTATAATCAATATCATATTAAAATCTTGCTCGCTAAAGTATTTATTATCTTTTACTTACACTTTTTTTTATTATGGTGTTTAATATTTCACAATCAAACACAAATATTTAGTTTATATCTCAAACACAGACTATTATAATTAACTTAATTAAAATAGTCTACACTCCTAATACTAACTTTTATTATCAACTAACTACAATGATCAACTAAGTGATTCAAACACCTTTTTGTATCTGGAAACAAATTTTTAAACACTTACTGGACGTTTGAGGCGAGAGGCAAGTTATAAGGCGTCTTAAGTTATTATCGTTATTTTGGATTAAAATAGCTTGTGTTTAAGAATGTAGATTGTTTTAGTTTCGATTGTAATAATATGTACTTAATGTATAAACTATTTTAGCTAGTTTAAAAATAACATAGTAATTAACCACTATAGCAAATAATTATAAAAATGATAAATGTAAAATAGTAAAAACGGTATCAAACTAAGAGTTTTGAAATAATGTATATGTGGGTGGTTGAGAACACTTAACTAATATTTATTGAAATAAGAGAGGATTATTAGATAATCAGTAGTATTATAATTATTTTCATAAGGCTCATCACTATTTTTTCTCTGTTTTTGGTAAGTGCTATTTTGTTTGAGATATGGATCCATTAATCAACTTACCATTTTATTTATCTCTAAATTATAAATCTCCATTCAAATGAATCTTCATCACTAATGAATATTGTGTAAAACCAAAATTTAAAATCTCAATATCAGCAAAATTATTCAACTCTCAATTCCTACGTGGATGAAAACATCAACTACATTATTTTTATTCAGTTGCTTACTTTATTTTTCTTCTTTATCTTTAGTAACAAATAATAATATGTCAATGAAAATTAATACATGAAATATCCTCATAACTTTTTTTCTTTTAAAAATATGATTTGACCCGAGATAATGTAAGGGAAAAAAAGTGGAAAATATTGAAGTTAAGATTGGAGGATTAAATAAAGAAACAAAAAAAAATGACATATTTAGTTAATTTGAAATTGGGATTATATTATAATAATGATGATAGGGATGCCGACAACGTGGAAGTCCATCATATCTATCTGGACCTTACTATGAAAACTCTTCCTTTTCTTTTTCTTTTTAACTATTTTCAGTTGCCATTATTTTCTTTTTTTCTTTTTTCTTTTATTCAAATATCCAATCAACCTTCTTCCTCATTCCTTTTTCCATCTTGACATGATAATACTAAAAGGAAAAGAAGAAAAGAAAACTACTTTTTTTCTTTAATTGTATTTTTCTATACAAACAGATAGAGAGAGAGGAAAAGAGACTTTTAATGAGATAGATGTTTAATTTTTAGAATGTGGCACTAAATAAACCCATATGCAAAAGGAACCACTCCTTATGTTTTAAATTTCAATCTGTTTATTTGCATGCATTGTTTAAAAATTTGTACATACCGACCTGTATTATTTTTAAAATAAAACATTTTTGGAACTTGATTTTCTTTTTATATATTATAAAATTTATCTCATTATCTTCAACTATTATACCAAGTTTATGAATTTTAAACTATGGGTTGGTTATTACCTTTACCATTTATATTGACAATGATACTCCAACAAGGTTGATAAATATTTTTATTTATAATTCAAAATTGGATGATACATCAAATGAGGTTTATGGTTTAACTTTCTTTCTTTTAGTTTTTTTTTCAAATTTACATGTCACTTTTTAAATGGATCATAATCTCAACTACGATTTCATATTAGATAAACATACAATTTAATCATAAAATCAATTAACATTCTATAAAATGGACAAAAAATCCTACTGAAACTGACTTTTTGAGTTTGAAATGACAATAATATCTAAATTTAATTAGTATGTGAGTTTTTATAGAAAAGAATGATAAAAGAAAAGTAAAAGAAAGAAAAAAGAATGCGATTACACGAAAGGTTGAGAGATTGATTCGCTGGAAAAGGGGAGAAAAACCATAAGCATAGACGTAGACATGAAAAGACATTGTTTTCAAATTTTTTGACACAATTTTTTGATGGGAATTGCCGACTGTCATCATATGTTAAATATATAAACTTTTTTTTTTCAGAGAGATAAGAATTTCAACTTTTTGTTTATTAATAATTAAATAATACAATGATAGAAGTACCCAAATGATGGATTTAATTAATCATATGGCCTCCCCCTTTTAAGCTACCCATCATAGTAAACAATATATTGTAAAAGGTTGGAAATATTGAAATTTATAATAGTATAATAAGTAATAGAAACATATCAAATTGTGATTTGAACTCTTTCAAAAACTTTAGAGTTTATTCTAGTTAAAGTATTTAAAAAAATAATTTTTTTGATGCTCGAACAGTCTCTTACTAAATTAGGTATTGGAGGGTTGTGGAATGTTTAGACATTTTTTGTTTTGTAGTTTACATTATTTTTTAATTTTTAGTTTATTGTCAAATTGAAAGTTTAATTGTGTGTTTTCTCTTGTCTAAATTTTAACATCAATATTTATATAGAGAAATATGTAGTTACACTCTACTTTTATTTTAAATTTCAATTAAAATGAAAAAAAGAAAAGTGGTTGGTAATTTCTTTTGAAATAGAAGGGAAATCAACGTTTCATTCAAAACCTTTTTAATCACTTCTAACGATTGGTAATGCTTGTATTTCAATATGAGAGGAACGAAAAAATGGCATAATATAGTAAAGACACTTATTTGTAAAAAGACAAAAAAAAACCAAAGAAAAGAAAGTTTAAAAGTATGAAGTTTTAAATTGTATCTCAATTTCTCATGGTGAGATTAAATTAAAGTCTCTAAATCAAAATATGATAGTTATTCAACTACGTTAAAACGTAGTTTACATATAAGATTTCTATCAATATTACATGTCATTTGATTACATGTAAATCTCATTGCAACAAAGTTAATTATTTTTGTTACGTAGATACGGACAAAATTAATCCTTTTATATTCGAATCAACTTTTCAAATCATGACGTTATCCAAAAACACACCATTAATGTGTGGATGCAGAGATTTGAGAAAGAAAAAAAAGATAGTTTAATTAGTGTGGATGGAGATGAATTCTTTTCCTTAATTATCATAGAAATATAAAAGATATAGGTTTATAAGTTGTGGGATATATCTACCCATCATCATAGCCTTTCAAAAAAGGGGAGATAGAGGAAAGAAAAGATAAGCTTATAGATTAAAAAGAAAAACAATGGATAAAAAGGAGGTAAATCCAATGACCTCAAGGGGTTAATGATAAAAAAAGACAATCATATGCTGCCAAGTTGCTTCAAAGTGTGCCTCATCTTGTCAACATTATTATCAATACTTTTTAAATCCTTACAATATGCACTTTTTTTTTTTTTTTGCCCATTTTCTAATAAAAGCATATTCATAATTCTAACATTAAAGTTTTGCTTACCCTCTAAATTTCGAGGTTAAGAAACATCAACCTATGATATAACTGTTAGCAACTTTCCACCACATTTATGTATATCAACCGGTCACTAGAATTTTACTTAAAACATATATACTAACTTAGATTTACATGATGAGTAGTTGTGTATTGATGACAATATGAGTATAGTTCAATTAAATCTAAGACATAAATTTTTATCGAAAAATAGAAGGTTTATATATATACCATGCTTACTTCCATACATACTTCCATACATTTTACGTACACGTGAAAGCTTTCACAATCTCTTGATCATCATAATTCAACAATGGCATAAGGTATTTAGAAAAGTTGATTCCAAAATGAAGCAGGTATGATTTCTGTTCGCTTAATCATTTTTAAATATATTGGCACGAAAGATTAAATTCTCAAACTCATATCAAATTTAGAAGATAATATTCCTTAAAATATGTCAAAAATCAAAATTTATAAAGAACATAGAGTTGATATGGGATTCTTTATCATATTCTATATGATAATGTACAAAAAGGCAGTATATATGCCTCAAATCTTAAAAAATCAAGCAAAAGGATTCAACAAGGTTCTTTTGAACATTTATACACAATGTCTACATAGCTTTCGGTGGAAGAATTGAGCATGCAATACTGCCTAATGAATCAATCAATTTGGTCATTTTGCCATATGGTAAATCTCAAATCTAACCTACCACTTATACCCTCCATAAAAACTCAATTTCATCCTCCAGTGATAGATACTCATGACATGCACTATTAAGCAAGTGATAGATGATAGTAATCCATCGATGTTTATCGCTAATAAATCATTACATTTTACTAAATTAGTAAATATTTTGGTCCATCTGATTATATTGCTCGTTCAAAATCTATTTAAATAATTCATTTTGGATTAAAAAAAGTTTGAGTTATAATATTATTAACATGTAGAATAAAAGTATGAAGGAATCGTGAACATCATCTCTAACATATTGATGCTACATATATTTACAGAATTGAATATAACAACTTGATTTACAATACCAAAAACAAAAGAAGAATAATGAGAAAAAGGAGGAAAAATAATAATTATATATATAAAAAAAGGGCCGGGAGAGATTTGAAGGCAAATATTTAAACTTTATATATAGTATTTGGATTTTTTTGTATTGAGGTCCCATCATAAACCGACCCCGATCTCAGTCTCTCATTGGTATCATTAGAATATTCTCTCAACAATTTGCTATGAAAAATAATATATATATATATATACACATATATGGCACATGATTCTTCTACACACATAGGTTTTCGAATTGGTCAAGCAGACCCATTTATAAAGTCAACATTATAACATTTTAAATTAACATTATGAATGTATATAGAATCTCATATCTCATTCTTTTTTTTTTCTTTATTTAATTAATATATATACATATGTGGGTTCATGCATGCATTTTCATTTAGCTTTAAGAATAATATCATACATATATATATATATCAAGAATTTGTATCCTAACGTTGAATCATCAAATCTTTATTTATTTTGAGAAAAAAAAAAAAGAAAATAAAAGAAACGAAAGGGGAATTTAACTCCAAATAATTTATTGAGGGAGGAAAAATAAAAATTGAAAAATCACAAACTTTGAAGTCATTGGGTTTGACATGAAGATTCTTTTGGAATCTATTTCCAAAATCTCCACATCAGAATATATTATAGTAAGTCATAAAAATGATCCCAATTCATTTCTAAATGCTTTATAATTTTACTCATATGAAAATTCCATAATATTATTTAACTATACTTGTTTATCTCAAAGATCCATTTAATTAAGAGTTGATGAGAGTTGGTTCATATATTGTTTTAAAACTAAAAAAAAAAAATGGTTTTAGTGTGAGAGAAAAAAGAAACAAAAGAAGATGGGGACAAAAGGAGAGGCATATGGACTAAAAATGTATAGTAATTAAAAGGGAAATAAAATTAAAAAAAAAAAAAGGAAAAAATCATAAATAGAAAGAAGAATGGAAATATTTGTAAGTACGTATGGAGAGAAAAGGAGATGGGGGAGTGGGAGTGGGAGTGGTAGGAGCCACCGAGGATAAGGTGAAGGGCGAAGGGTGGTGGAGGTGGGGAGGGGAGAGGAGATGAAAGATCAAAGACTGGTGGGCTCCCACACGTGTCGCACATCCAACCAACCAACTTGGTACTTCGGGGGTGGGTCCCCTCCAACGACGCGTGGCTATTCCTCTTCCGGGTCCCATCCCTTTAGTAACCGAAAGTTCCCGAGTTTTTTTCTTTTATCTCTCCTACTCCAACTTCCCTATCTACAGTTGGTTGGATGACGGTTAGTTTCCAAGATTTCCTTTCCTTTCTTTTTTGCTCAACAATGTAATTTTGTCTATGTAGGTGCCACTCAAAGGATGTATTCTTATTCATTATTTAACTACAAACAAAATGACTTTTATAAACACCTAAATCAAACCAATGCTACAATTCACTCAAACCATCTCAACACTACTTAACCTTATTTCCAAACCTCTACAACCCATTTTTCCTTTCTCACTTAATAGATTGACTTAAAAGAGAGGAGGGAGATCATACAACCCCAACAGCACATAAAATCCTATAAATATCACAATGCCTTTTGCAACCTCCATTCTACCAAAATCACATTCACAATATCATTTATTCATTATCCTTATTATTCTTTTTTCTAAAATTTATACATTCATTTTATTCGTATTACTTTCTACTATATATTACTCTTTCTACTCCCTAATTATACCAATAACAATTTTAGGTTTATTTTTTATTCTTAAACTTTGGTTACTTACCTTGTGGAAATAGTAGTAAAAAGACGTTTATATTGTTTTAATTTTGATTAAATATTCAATTCAATTAGCAAATCTTTCCATGTAATTAAAAAACAGTGCTTAAAAATATACATTTTTTATTTAAAGATAACTTACTATAAATAAACAAATAAAATTAGTTAAGGGATCATATTATATTAAATTAAATTTTATAGAAAAAAAATCAACATTGAAGAAAGCAAAGCAACATTGAAGTAACCTCAAAGTTCTCATATGGAAACAAGCAAATTGTAGCCATACAACATATATAGTTGAACGTTGTTGAAGACAAAAACAAGGTTTACTCACTTATTTGGTTCAATATGATGCAATTTGATAAAATACAATCGTAACAATTGTAGATAGACATGTGTATAATAGATATTTCTTTTTAAAAAAATGAGGGTAAAGACTTTTAGTATATGCTTTAAACTTTTAAATATCATATGTTGTTGATTTTGGCTGTTTCTTTTAAGACGAACCAAAGAAGAGAATGAACGTAGGTATGGCTATAGGGTTGCTCTTGATGTGGTTATAGCTATGGATTTGCTCTTGTTTGTTTGGATTGTTGTCGTGGTCAAAGTTGTTGGAAGTTCATTAGACTGTTGGATGTTTTGTGTTAATTTGGGTTCTCAATGGTTGTTTTGTTTTGTTTTGCCTTAAAAAATAGCCAAAGTGAAGATTGTTATTGAGGTTGGGTTGACTTATTATAACAAAATTGAAGCTTAATTTTATACCTGTTAATACCTATTAATAAATATATGGACAATATTTATTAATAAAGATATTCAATTGTTAATAAAACTCTTTTTTTTTTTAGTTTTGAGCCAATATAATTATGTGTTTTTGTAATTGTTCTTCGTGTTATTAAATTTCAATACAACAAACAGTACAACAATAACTAATTAAAGGTGTGTTTTTTAGTAGAGAAAATAAATAAATGAAATAAAATATAGAGTTTAAAGGGAAGGTTTTTGGGGAGTAAAATGAGAATTAGAAGGAAAATAGTATAAAAAACAAAACAAAAAAAAAAATTGGAGTGATTTTGTCGAGTAGTGTTTGGCTGCATGTGTGAGTGTATCCCGGAATCGGAATAAAGGGATTACTATTTTTCACGAATTGGATGTAGACTCAACGAGGAATTGGTCAAACTTTGTTCCATTTTTATGTGTTATGAGACTTATGGGTTATGAGTAGTTTAATCAGCTGATTAAGACATAAATAATTCTTCATCATTAATAATTCATTTCTTTCCTTTTTCTTATATTTTTGTCTAATCATTTAACCTTTTAAAAGTTTTGTATTCATTTTTGTTTAATTATTCTATCATATATATACACACGCACACGTTGTTATTAAATATTAATTCATAAATAGTGTGTTATGCCTCCCTTCATAAATTAACGTGTTACAAATTATATAACAAAAAGAAAGAGGAGACCTAAGTATTAAATAATTTTGTTTTTTCTTATAAAAGAAAACAATATCTTAAGTAATTAATAGAGTGGTGGTAACGTCCTAAACTACTATATGATGTCTACGTCAAATAATGTAAATAATAATAATATAAAATGGTTAAATAAAGAAGAGCTGATTTGTAAAAGTTAAAAAAAGAAAAGTCTGTTGAGGATTGAAAAGGGTTAAAAGAAAGAGAAGGTGAAAAGTAGAATATTGATTCAAAGGTCACCATTGTAGTGGATGTAGAACGATAGGGTTGGTTTAGCAGCACTAGAACACTCCGATGATGTACACTTTATCTTTATCATTCTTTAGATTATTTATTGTTTATATTTAGTTATTTTGATTGTTACATTATCTTATTGATTTATGCTATATTTCCTTCGACGTTTATTCTTAGCCTTGTGAGTTGTTGATTTGAAGTACAATAAGTGATATGTTATTAATAGTTTAAATTTTACTGTTTATCCATAAGCATCTACCAATCATTTACAGAAAAGAACCAAATATTATTCATCACAACAATAATGTTATCTCTTTCTATTAGGACATATATATGGTATGGTTTGTACTCTTTAGGGATAGGTGTCATTTTTATATAGATAGGACATTGGTAAAATTAGCAATAGGTCTTCCACGTGATAAATCTACTTCAATGCCTAGCTAAGCCACTATTTCGAGGTGGGGACATATGAGTTTTATTATATATCAACATATTTAACTCTTCTTCTGGAACAAACAACGAACACAATATTACATGGGGTATAAACCAAGACTTCATGCTCTCAAATCCCATGTTAAATCGTTCATTAAAATTTAAGTTGATAGATTAGGATATAAATTCAGTTATAATTTTTTATCTCTTTTTTCTTATTTTCTTTTTTGTATGAGGGTAAGAAAAAATATTGAAAGAGTAAATTTACGATTAGTATGTAGGTGTACTTAATAATATTTTTTTAAACATCGATTACTTTATGTCAACATTTAAGAAAAATAGTTGTGAAAAAGTTATCATTTGTGATTTAATGGTTAATGAAAATCTACTTATAACAATTTTTTTTTTTTTTTTTTGTGTAGAGAAGAAAAAGAAATGTTGGACATGTATAAGTTTCTTATCTTCTGATTAATATTTTAATCTCTAAACATCGAAATAAAATGTTTAAGTTTTGGCACCCTAAATTTTATTCTACTTTAATTCATGAATTTTCATTTTAAATCTTTTATTTTTAGAAAAATAATGCATCCTCTCTCAATTAGTTTTCAATTAATAATTTTACAGTGATTCTTGTCTTTAAATAAAACAAGTAAAGCATCGAAATAGAGATAATGACGTTTAGATAAGATTTCAAATAATTCGCTTTCTTATTTAGAATTAGAAAAAGAGGTGTTGATTTCCATCCATTACACAACCAAAATAAATATATATATTAAAAAATTTTAGAGATGAAAAATAAAATTAAACATTTAATTAACTTCTAGATAGGAAAAATAAAAGGAAGATCAAAACGTCGGCGTTTAGTTTTAGGTTAGTCTCAATCGAAAGTAGACAAAGGCACATGACAAATGGAAATGGTATATATATATATTTTCTCTTTATTTTGAATGGCTATGAACCAAATACATCCACTTAATATACTTCGATATTTGATTAACCATCTTTTCAAAAAAGATTCAAAATTAGACTTGATTAGCCATCTATCATTTCAATTTAAATTAAAATTCCATACCCATACAAAAGTATGAGATTCTTTTTCCACAAATTAAATCCATCTTTTACCTATAAAATCCTACAATGTCAACCCTCTATTTCATTTGTTTTTTATTCACTTACTTATTTGTAACCCCAACAAAATAAAAATTCCTATAATCAATTTTAATTTCATTTAAAAATTATTAATAAACCCATTATTATTATGAATAATAATTATTATAAAACAAAAATCAGAAAATATAAAATTTGAGTCTAATCAACCAATTCAAGTGCTCTCTAACATAATTTTATTTACTCTAACGTCTTACTTGTATGAGTACATGTCTCCTACATTAAATAACATATTAACTTTCTCATCTAAAAAAAATAAACTAAAGTTGAACAAACTTAAAAATATATATATATATTTATAAAAGAAATTTATAGACTATGTGTGGCCGTTTGAATAATTGCGTCTTTTATTCAAGTTGGTTATTTTCGAGAAGATATGTTCATTCACAAAACAATGCAAATCTATACTAATTCGGTCACGTACTATTTATCCCATCCCACGTTAACCATTAAAAAATAACTTTATTCAATCTCGACAAAAAAAAAAAAGTAGCTATAAGTATTGTTTTTTTTCTTTGAAATTTTATCAATCTTGCACTCTTCCTATGTCTTTAATAATTTCTTTTTTATATCCATAAATTTTATGTCAACTTATATGCACTTCGACATAATCGACATATCCTAGCGGACAACCCATCCAAAAACTCTAAAACAATTTAATGTAAAAAAAACTCATTAAACATCAAGTTTTTGGTGCAAGAAACTAAAATACATAGAACCCTTATACTTTAGTTATTGTTTATCCATCTTTATCAACCATACACTAAGAAGTAAATTAAAAAGAAAAAAAAAAAAGTAGAGAAAAAGAGGAATAGAGAGAGGGCAGAGCAATTGATGAGGGGTGAATCATACACGTGTGTTGAAAGTCGTCATTAATTGACACGATGGAGCATCCAAACACTCTCAAATTATCTTCTATTTGTGGTGCCCTAACCACATATTGCCTTTTTTTTTCTTCTTCTTTTTTCTCTCTTTTGAAAATTAATAATATTAATTTTTGAGGGAAAATTTTGTTTGTTTTGTTTGGATCCTATCCAGTACTTACAATTTTATGTAAATGTTTATTTCAAATATGTTAAATTATAACAATTTCATCCACTATGCTTTAATTTGTATCTATTATCTATATACGTTTTCTTCATTTAAATAGGAAAACAAATTGGTTATAATTGGTAATATTGTAATAATAACGTATATGATCAAAATATAGTAGTAATTACAATGTGCATACATTGTATAAGTTTTGAGTTCATGGGATTTTCAATGCATCTACCGCCCTTATCACATTAAAAATTAAGCTTTTAATGTTTTAGTGGATTTTAAATATTTATAACATAAAAACGTTTTAACATTGCTAAGATTAATCTTAACTTGGTTTAAAGAGTTCTGAAATATGATCCTTTTTTCAAAAAAAAAAAAACATTGTATTTGCATAACTATGATAAAATTTGATACCTACCATCCTTTAGCTAGTTTTGATGGTAATTTAATTAAATTTTTTATATTTAAAAATATGTCATCAAAATTTAAGATTAATCGTTTAAATTTCATGTACTTTGTTCTTTCATCTTTCGAAAAATTCTCAACTTAGACTAGACTAGGTTGGATTAGATGTTTTTTATTTTTTTTATATGAAATAAAATAATAATAAGTCAATTTAGTAGAGAAAAATCCTCCACTTAAACACTGAAGTTGAGTTTGTTTGTTGTAGGTTTGGTATTTGTCATTCTTGGAAAGACAGGTATAGTGAGATAGTGAGATCTTTGATTAATTTCAACCTAATATTTTATAGGTATATCATTCTAGAAATCCATACTTTTTTCTTTTATCTTTCAATTGTTTTTTTCTAAAAAAAACCTTTTCGTGCGTCATTATTTAATTAGGTTTACATATATATGCTAGACTTTTAACTATGATTGAAGAAAGTTAGTAGATAAAATGTATATTTAATTTAACCTTTGATGTTTTGACCATGCATATAAACATGTGTGTATAATAATTTTGCATTTTGCCAGACGAATCCTTGCTATGAGTTGATTAATTAACTTTTGTTTATGTTTATGATTGTTCTTATTTGCTAGTATATTTTAATTTACTTTTTCAAAACAAAATAAACGCCACGTAAATGTGGTACATTAGTTTGTTTGAGGATATATTTGAAAATGGTGGCAAGCTAGTATACTTAGATTATATACTTATATAGTTATCATGCATATCTTTTCTTTAATTTTTCTCCAATATGTTAATTTATGTTCAAAAGATGATTGTACTGTTTTAAAAAGTATAACATGTTTACATATTAAATTAGATTTTAAATATCTCTTTCTTTAGTGATGTTGAAAAAAGTATTCTTAAGAAAAGTAGCTTGGAATTTATAGTGGCCGCAAGAAAATATTTACATGATTGCTCATGAAAAAGAACATTAAAATTGATAGATTGGAATTTGAATTGGATTTCAAGTATTTGTTTTCCAACCACAAAAGCTACTTGCAACTTCTGATACTACACATGAGCAAAAACATACATGTTGCTAAATGTACCCTTTTAATAACAAGCTGGCCACATTTTGTTGGATACAAATAGTGACGAATGCATCACTAATATAAATAAATGACACACACATCGTGTATTACTAAAAGATAGGTTTTAGTGGTATGTGGTCAACATGTCCCTTATACTTATCACTACACGACAACAACAATGGATACGACAATGTGCGTCGAAGCATTGTTAGTACTTTCAAACTTTTTCGAGCTTCCAGAAACGTCTTTTGCAAGTTACTAAAAAGTGATTATTCTTATACACATAATTTTATAGATAACTAATCTAGTACTTATTTATGCACCAAGCCTAAAGCTTTTAGGCAACTTACTTGATATACACATGCATGCTTATACTCATCGTTTATAATTCTTTTTCCTTTATTTGTTTATTTAACTCCACGTCTGACGAGTCATGCATCAATGACTAGACAACAATTAAGTTATACTACAAGTACTATCATAGTCAACTTGAATATTACTTCATATAAATAAAAAATAAAAATTATTCTTTGAATTGAAGGGTTGGAGCACTCGATCCCTAGTTAGCTTCGATCTCTAGTTAGGTTTGTGGTTGTAAGAGAGAAACAAAAAGAATCTCAAGAGTTCTAAGAACCTTTTGTGCTGTCTCTTTCTCCTTAGGCTCTGCAATCTCAAGAGAGAAGAAAGAATGAAAGAAAAGAAATAAAGATTGAAGAAGGTGGTGGGTTTGAACTTGAAGGGGGCTAGATACAAAGAATAGAATGAATGAAAGCTTTAAGAGGACGACTTGTCGTTTCATCTTTTTTAAGTTTTTAACCACATGCACTTTGTTTCCCTCTACTTTATCTCTACTTTCTCTCTAATTATGTCTATATATATTTAATATGAGACGACATAAAGCCAACCCCTTCGTACCAAAAACACAAAGTAGTTTTAACTAGCTTAGATGCTGCCTTAAAAACAAACTTTTGTGTTGTCACATTATTCATCATTATTATTATTTCATATACCCATTCTCATTTTGTCTATATATACTTACTAATTAAGAGTTCGGTGTATAAGATTATCCCACGCGATAATGGGTACTTGACTTTGAATCATATATTGGTTAAATAAGAGGGTAAGTACATAAATGCAAGAGGAAAAATGTTGGAAATGGAATCAAAAGTTTCATTAGTCAAATAGAGCGAACATCCAAATATAGTATATAAATGTAACTAACTCTCTCTAATGATATGAAACATTTTAGATTAAACTAAACTAAAAGCTAATTTATGTATTGTTAGTCTAGTCAATGGGTTATAATAGTCTATGTTGTTTGATATACATGACTATTTTAGATTAGGTAGGAAATAATAAACAAGGAAAAAGAAGAAGAAAGAAGTATGAGTATTAAATAGTAAACATGGTAACAAAAATGAATTTGAAATAGTTATACGGCGATTAATTATAAGTTACAATAGTTGGAGAGACTAACTAGATTATAATTGGAGTGGCTAATTAACATGAAGTGAATTATGATAGTGCACTCAATCCACTTGAAGTTAGGTCGAAATAATCTAAAAAATTTATATCAATTATTAAAGTGGATATCATACTATATTGTGAATATATTTTGTTGGGTCATTATCTTTACCAAAGAAGAAAAAAAAAAAAAGAGAAACCTCAACTCACTTAATTGGTTTTGACAAATGACCTATAAAATCCTAAGAATGGTTAGTGTTAGATACCTAGACTTAGAGATGTGACCCATGAATTATTGATATATATGTGGTCTATAGATATAATATAATTAATATATCATGAAGTTCATATTATATTAGGGTGTGATAATTAAGCATATAGTTGTAGTTCCATACTTCACGAGGAAGTGTTATATTATAATATATTTGGATTGGACTTAACTAACTAATACCTTGAGTGTGTAACACATAAGGAAAGTCACTTAAAGGATCAACTATAGGTGCATTATGTTGAGTGTATGAGTTTAATAACATAGTCTTTTTCTTCTTATTTGGTAATGATGAGTTAAACATAGTTTAAACAAAGATATGCATCTTAAAGTGTGGAATTGAGTTTTTCACAAATAATTTTTTTTTCTATTTATTTATAATTAAATTAAATTAATTATAGAAATATTTTGATTGATGTAAAAAAAAATAAAAACAATTTACATAAAATGAAATAAAAATAAAAACTAATAAAAAGACGTTGAACTTCTATCAACCTATATCAATGATAAACTTGTATCAATTTTTATCACGGATAATATGAATGATAGAACTTCTATCAGTTTTGCAGTTAATTTATTGAGGAGAATCTTCGAGAGATTTATTTTTCTAATGATTCAAGTCATTAGATAAAAATAATGCTTTGAAGTGAAATATAATAATAGATATAGTAATAATAAATTAAAAATAGAAAATAAGGTGAAAGAGAATGTAAAATGAGACTGAACATATGCATTTGCGACCTAGTTTCTATTTAGTTCTCGAAGATGTTTGAAATTTTTTTTACTTTATTTTAGAGGCGTAAAAATTGAACCCAATATAATACACATTTTACTTATTATCAAAATATCATTTTAATAAATAAAAAGAGCGATAACGTAGCACCCTTAAACAAAAAAAAAAAAAAAAGAGAGTATATTATTAGTTAAGAGTCTCTCATATACCATCCCGAAAAGGAGTATTTTTTTTATTGATAAAGAGAAAAAGAATAGATTATATTAATGAAAACAAAAAGGCAAATGAACAACAATAATGAAATGAAAGCATGGACGGAATCTATATGTAAATTGTGATTTGGAATGATTATTATTAAAAAGAAGAAAGAAAGAAAGAAATTAAACAATAATATAATTAGTTTATGTACATAAAATAAAATGCAAGTGGTTTTGTTTAAAGGTAAAAGAAGAGAAAGAAGGGTGTTTTGAAGTCCAAAAAGAGAGAATAATAAAGAAGGTTTTAAATTGAAAGGGAAAAAAATGGGCAGCTTGTTTTGGCGACCAAATTACAAGGGGCGTTTTTGTGTATTATTATGTTTGAGAGAGAGAGAGAGTACTTTTGAGAGTTTGGTAAAAGATTTTGGAAGTGACTTAAATAAGCAATGTGTTGAAATATATATTGGCTTCAAATACATACCAAAAGCCACAACAAAAAAAAGCCCCCCTCTTTCTTCTATATTCCCCAACTTTTAGTGGAAATATACCTTCAACTAACCCATTCATTCACACACACCCTTCCTTCTCCTTTACCATGACACTTGTAAATACTTTCAAATATTGTTGACTACACTCGTCTTTATGTATTTTTGTTGCAATTTACTTGATAAATCATAGTAGAATCTAACTCACTTTCACTTTTAAAAACTTTTTTCTTTTATTAAAACGGGCTGCACTCTTAATTATAAAATCGGATTGTAATAAAATAATATAATTTCAAGGATAAGTATGATGTTTAAGGAAGTTTTCACCTCTTATTTGAATGTATTAATCAATATTAGAGTTGAGGTATAATTTGAAACTGGTGGAATTTGAGGAAAAATAAGGCATCCTGATTACTTAGAATTGTGAAAGGATATTTAGAGACCTAACTTAAAATATAATAATTTGTGGTTTGAAGTGCAATATTTATTATAGGTTACTATTTCTTAGGTATCATCGGTTTCCATTTTTGTGTGAGAGAGAGAGGGAGAGAGTTATTATTGTTTTTCTAGCGCAGCACCAAACGCCACTAAAATATTTATTTGCTTGGCATATTTAATAAATAAAAATGGTATTGATTTAAATTTTGGACATAAGAAATTAAAAAAAAGAAGAAAAAAAAGTCACTATCGATAAAGTCCACGCGGCAAGAATGTAGAGTAAGTTGACTGAGACCATGGAATGTCGGCCACGTGGATTTAAAACTGTTAAGATGCGCCGGTGAGGAGGTGTTACGGTGACGGCTTTACCACTCACGACGGCCGTATTACGGTGGTAGGGCCGTCTGGATTTTCGCCGTTATGGACCCCACCCTCTTCCCCCAAATTCTCATCTCCTCCACTATAAATCCGCCATTCACCTCCCTCTCTCTCTCCACCATAACTCTCTCTCTCTCTCATCTCTTCCATCTGTTTTTCCCTTCTCCAATTCTCCAATTCTCCATTTCTCCATTTCCCTTTCTCCTTCTCCACTTTCCATTGCCTTTTCTTTCTTCAGCTTTTCTAGTTCTCAATTTTAAGGAAACTCTTCCAATTTTTAATACAACGAACAAAACACACAGTATTCTAATTGCGTAATTGGATATATGACGAACCAGAATGTGGTAGTTTCCGATACTAAATCCGGCATCAAATATGTCCATCACCGTCGCTGTTTCTAACTCCTCTATCTTCGCCACCACCGCTCAAAAACCCCCACCTGCTCCTGCCGGTGCTGCTGGTGGCGGTGGTTACATCTCCATTTCCCGTAAAAATCCTTAAAGACCTTGATGTTAATGGCGGTTGGATTGAATCAATGAGAGCTTCCTCTCCTACCCATGTTAAATCTCTCCCTTCATTCTCTGCTTCCGACGACCACCGCCAAAATTCTTGGATGGTGAGAATTAAAACCAACTCTCTTCTTCTTCTTCTTCTTCTTCTTCTTCTTCTTCTTCTTCTTCTTCTTTCATCCCATGTCTTACTTTTTTTTTTTTTTGTTTTTGTAATGAAAACAGCATCTTCATCCTTCTGCACTGGATATGTTCGATCAGATAATTGAAGCTTCCAAAGGGAAACAAATTGTTATGTTTCTGGATTACGATGGAACTCTTTCTCCGATTGTTGAAGACCCCGACAAAGCCTTCATGTCCGAAGCTGTAAGTACTCACAGATTTCATTTTTCTCTTAACTTTCCATTTCTTATTTCTCTCTGTTTTTCACTCTGTTTTATCATTTCTTCCATTTCAGATGAGGAAGACAGTGAAAAAGCTGGCTACTTGTTTTCCGACCGCCATCGTAAGTGGCAGATGCAGAGACAAGGTACATTCAAATTTCAAAAAACTAATTTTCCTTTTTTCATTTAAATTTTAAAAAACGAAAGAAATTAACACCTTTTCTTTTGGGCGACGAAATTATAGGTGTATGGATTTATAAGACTGGCGGAGCTTTACTACGCCGGGAGCCATGGAATGGACATTAAAGGTCCAACGAAAAGCTCAAAATTCAAGAAAGCTGTAAGTTACCAAAAATTATAAAAACAAAAAAAGAAGAAGAAAGTATTAAAAAGTTGATAAAATTAATTAGCGAATAAGTAATTTAGTATGACAACGTATTAGTTTAAAAACAGTCGTTTTCTCCTCAATCAAAATATATTTGATTAATCCGAGGTTGCTGTTTTGTTTGTCTTTGTTAGGTTAATCA
Source organism: Cucumis sativus (assembly GCF_000004075.3). Taxonomy (NCBI): domain Eukaryota; kingdom Viridiplantae; phylum Streptophyta; class Magnoliopsida; order Cucurbitales; family Cucurbitaceae; genus Cucumis; species Cucumis sativus. Next base: position 26,839 of record NW_022279561.1, on the reverse strand, counting down.
AGGTCTTCTCTTCCAACCAGCCAGTGAGTTTCTTCCTATGATAGACGAGGTTAGATTTTATTACTTTTTAATTTCAACTTTTTGTTCAAAAAATAATACTCAAACTCAAGTGTATTATTAATCTCTTTTCTTCCCATCAAACAATAGGTTTATCAACAGCTGGTACAGAAAATGAAATCAACTCCAGGAGCCAAAGTGGAGAACAACAAATTTTGTATCTCAGTGCATTTTCGATGTGTTGATGAAAAGGTAAAAATAAACAAGTAATATATACATATCCTTATAGTTGCATTACTATTATTATTAGTGTCATTATTATTATATTATAATAATATCACACTCACCCTTTTTTCTTTTCTTTTCCATTATTCTCCAATTTCAACTCCAAATTAAACTTTTTTTCTTTTTGTGTGTATTTATAGCAATGGAATAATTTGGCCCAAGAAGTGAAATCAGTGCTTAAAGAATACCCCATGCTCCGACTAACCCAAGGAAGAAAGGTCTTTTTTTCATCTCTTTTCTATTTACACAAACATTCATATAAAAAGTTGCAGTAGTCAAGAAACAATAACATTATAACATAACTTATGATGTATTATCTCACGTCACAGGTACTCGAAATCCGTCCCACTATCAAGTGGGACAAAGGGAAGGCACTCGAGTTTTTGCTAGAATCACTAGGTTAGTTATTTTCTCCAAACATTATTTGATATTATTGTTACAAATGTACGACGTACGACAATATTTATCTTCTTTTTTTAACTTTATGATCTTTTTAATATAGGATATGCAAATTGTTCCGACGTGTTTCCTATTTATATCGGAGATGATCGTACGGATGAAGATGCATTTAAGGTATCCTATGTTTACTATGCTCGTTATTGATTACTCTAACGTTTATATGACAACTTGTATTTGTTTTAAGGTTGTAAAGTTAATTAGCTTTTAATAATCATTTTTGTAAAGACTAGCTATAGTGGAGTTTTTAATTTCTCTTTTAATATAGGTTCTAAGAGAAAGAAATCAAGGGTTTGGATTCTTGTATCCAAAATTCCTAAAGACACTCATGCTTCCTACTCTCTACGAGAACCTTCCGAGGCAAGTTCATACATACATGATTTTATATTTTATCCTCATCATTATTATCGTTGTTGTTGTTTTCTTATGAGTTTTGAAATATTTGTTTTATTATAGGTTATGTACTTCTTACAACGTTTGGTGCAATGGAAACGACCATCTTTATTAAGAAGAAGACATTGCAGGGTTTGAAATTAGTAGAAAGTGAGGGAAAGAATAAGAAAAAAAAAAGGACACCCTTTAAAAGGAAATGTTTTGTTTTGAGTGTGGGGGTGAGGGGAAATTCAGTGAATTATTGTTGTAATTTCCTTTTTCTCTAGGGACTATTAGTTTTTAAAAAAAAAAAAAGAAAAGAAAAGAAAAGGAGAAGGGGAAATAGGAAACAAAAAAAATTGTAACTTTTTCCTTGGCCCGAGTGCCCTCTTCTACTACACATATCTTGTAAACTAACTTTGTTTTTTTTTTTCCCTATAAAAAAGTATTGTAATTTAGCAACCTTTCTTTCTCAACTTCTTTGTCTTCATACAAGTCTAATTTCAAAATCAACGGATATAATGGGTAAGGTAAAAGAATAACAAATTCATTTCTTTATGGATCAATTACATTACTCCAAGATCTTAACTGTATGTTTGAATATTCAAAGTAATTAAGAATTTGGTTAAATATTCGTGTGTTGAGATGTTGAAAACATCCTTAATAAGTTAAGAAGTATGTTTGGAAAATTCATATGAAGTATAATGATGTGTTAATCTTTAAAAAGGAGAAAAACGATATTTGAGTCTTGTGGTTTTGATTTTAATATGGAACTATAATAGAAACTTCACTTTACTGGCATGATATTAAACGATAAATTTGTAATTTAAAAAGACGTGATAGAACGGTGGAGATTGGAAAGGTTTAGGTGTAAAGAAAAAGTTGGGTTTATGTATTTGGAGGTTTCTGAAAAAGAGGCATAGAAAAGAAAAGGTATTTGATGGGCTTACAAATATTACTTTTCCTTTGGAGAAAAGAAGATGCACTTTTCCACACACACAATATGATCATATGAGTATTTTTTTTAAGAAAATGGAAAACAATTATTTTCTCCTCCTTTCTATCTACAAACCAAAATACAATGATACCTTTTTCCTATGATTTTCATGTGCTTTCTTTTCCTAAGTTTATTATCTTTTTAAATGTCTTTTCTTTAGCTGGTTTTAAGAATTATTTATAGTCTTTTTTAGTATAAATATATAATATAACGCGGATGATTTGAACAAGAAATCATTTGGTATTCTATGCATGTATTGGTATACAGTTGAGTTAAGTTTTTTTTTTCTTCGCTTAAGAATGATAGCTAATGCAAGAAGAGTATTATTTCACTATTTTTTTAAAAAATGTGTGATGTGAATATCTCAAGAATTCCGTATTCAACCTAATAATCTTTGGATATAGATTTGAAATACTTTCACGGTTTTTGAACTCTAAACTCTCACATCTTATAAATTGAATTGTAACAAGAATCACTCGTAATAGTCTCTTCTTTCTCTAGTTTAAATTTACATGAAAAACTAGTAAGAATATTAAGCCTTCGGTTTTCTTAATCAATGATTTGTACATTTTTAACCCACCAAGTGTTCGATTGACAAATTATTATTTCCATAGATTGGATATAGAATAATAATTTTGATATGACCACCCTAATTTAGTTATATATTCATTACAACCAAGGTTTTAATATAATTGTGTATTAAATATCCGTTATTAAAAGTGTTTTCAGCTTCGAGATTTAGATTATCACCGATGATGAAAAAGAATATCTTTCTTTATTAAAAAGGAATTTATACAAGAACACCCTAAATATAGGTTTTTTCATTTGTTCTCTTTAATAGTAGAAATGGTGGACATCATTAATCCATTAATAATGGTATAACTATGGAGTAGAATGAGGGACCATATAATAGTAGAATTGAGTATGAAATTCCATGATTTATGGAGAAATTCTTAATTGATGCAACATTGATATTAGTGATTGATATATTTGACAAGTTGTTGTTGGTTTTTTGGAGAATCTTGGTACGAAAGGATTCCTCATTAATTGGCTTGCATTTAATGAGGCTTTGTTGGACTAACAGGTTGTTCTTGTTTTACCCACGTTATTATAGTGCCAAATTTAAATCCGACACACACATGTTTGTGTTCCCATTACTATTACATTTTCATTAGTTCGATTCGATCACATGAATCGGTATTCTATTATATCATTAAAAAAAAACGACAGCTACATGAAACACAAAAAATTAAACATAAATATAAAGTCTTTTAAAAAGTAGAACACGAGTCTTTTCAAGTAGTCGTTTAACTTAATGCAGACTATTCTAGTCCAAACATATTTAATTGGAAAGTTGTTATAAGATATATGGTGTGTCAATGTTGGGTATGATTGCATTTAATATAATAGAAAGAAGAGGTATATTTACTCATTTGGAAAAAAATAAACGTGTTTAATTATTAATTAAAATTTATTTCTTGATTATACTTTTATAACAGTTTTAAATATTTCCATCGACATATATATCCTACAAATCTTTTAGAGGGAATTTAGCCGAACTATAATTGAAATGTCTTTGTCCTTTGAAGTTAAAGGTTTAATATTTCATGCTCACTGTTATCGTAAAAGAATGCACACTTAGTTACCATTATTCTTAAAACATAAATTTTAATATATGAATATAACTCAAATAACATAAATTTGTTTACTATGATTTTTTAATTCTACCTTTTTTAAAAGAAAATCTGGAAGAACTTTATCATTTTAACAAATTATACCTTTTGTTCATGCAAATTGAGCACAATATCTATTTAGTCTAGAAATTTTAAAATAAAGTGTTTAATAGACTAAGTGTTTGTATTAAAATCTCAATTCTAAAGGCTTGAAATCTGAATATTTTTCTTTGAGAATATTATACAAATTCAAATAAAGTGGTAAAGCCTCAAACGTATAGTAAACATGCCAACATGTTTAATTATATTGAATTGCATTATTGGTTAAGGTTCCCTTCAATGATTTGGTTTTTTTTATTTTAATTTTTTGAAGATCGTGTTTCTTTTTGCTCACAAACACTTTGTTTAGCATGACATGCATCTTTCTTTTATCAAAAGCATTCAAAATTTTAAACAAGTTAAAAAAGTTAAATGAAAAAAAGTAACTTTTCCATTTTTGAAATTTAACATACATTTTGAAACCCATGATTAAAATTAGATAAAAAAAAATAAAGAAACTTATCAAACATAGAAGTATTATTACTAATAAGCTTAATTTTTCTAAAATAACCATTAAATAGGACTAAAATGAATTTCAAATCTAAACAATTTTAGAAGGAGAATATAATAAACAATAAAGAAAAGTCAAAAACAGAAATAATAATAATAATAAAAGCATATCACATGTTTCACTAGTACAATTTTCATATAAATATGTCATATGTGATCAAGTAGTTAACACATGAAATGTATATTATTTAACCCAAGTTGGGGTTTAGAAGTGAAAAAAGCGGCACCCAAAACAAGAAATGATATTAATTAATAAAGAAACAATCAGAGTAGGGTCTTTATATATATGTGTGTGTAGGATGTAACTTATTGGCTATGCATCAAATTATTGGAGCCTATCATCAATTATATATCATACTAAACCTTCTAAATTATATCATTCACTCACATTCATATTGTATAATTATTGGATGGATCGACAAGTTTCATATAGTATGTATATAACTTTTTTATTGTTTGAGTTATTGACAAAAATAATAGTTAGACTTGACTAGAAATGTTATTTTGGTGCAACTTTGTTGATATCGACCACGCTCATTTATGGATAGAAGAGAAACAATATATTTTTTTAAAAGTGATGAAGAAATATGTCCCTCTCACCTACTTGAATATTGTACTATTTGGTGTTTTGAATGACTATATACGAAAATCATGTTACTCGTATTTATCTTGGATACATTTTTTTAACAATCTTAATCACTCTAGACTTTTTATGAGGTTACTTGAGACTCGTATTTGTGATTTTTGATTTTCTAATACTATAGTTGTGTTACTTGTTGGTGGAAAAGGTTGGAGCTGATATTTGGTGACCATGATATTTTGCTTCTATTTCTTTTAAATTTTGGAAGAAGTTTCTCTCTAAACCTTCTCCATATTATTACTCTACTCTCTAAATAGACAAAAGACAGTTAGATGTATCAAATTTTTATATAATATAGGGAAGAAAAACAGTTATACGAGGGAGGGCGCAAGGCATGCAGTGTGGTAGTTTTGAGATGCAGTGGTGCTTCTCAAATCTCAAGCTTCACCAACTCCAATGGACCAATTATTGGTGCCAAATTTCTCACTTTACTTTTCCTATATTTTTTTATTGCCTCCTGTCTCTGTTTATTGGATCTTTCTCCATTCTTTCTTAAATTTGTTACTATATATAACCTATTGGAACTACAACGTTTGTATTTGACGTGTGTAGTTGCAAAATGAAAATTTTCGATATAGTTATTTGGTACTCATTTACGAACCTAGTCATAATTGAACCTAACTTATCTACTCCATCAAATGTATCTTTTAAATTTTCAATTGTGTTTGACAAGTTGTTTCATCCATGCATTTTAAATCTATTTTTCTAAAAAAAAAATCATAAACTTAGGTCGACTAATCTAGAAAGATGTATTAGTTACAAAATTCAAAATTTAAGGATATAATATATAAAAGTCGTTTAATATCTTATTCATCCAACACAGTACTTCTAGCTTTTTCTTTTTTGTTTGAAGAAAAATATAGTAACTTTTAAAAGTACAACCTAACATTAATTTTTACTCTTATTCTTCAGTCAAATCTTCAGTTCTCTTTTTTATTTTCCCTTTTCTTAATGTAAAAGAAATACTTTTTCTCTGACAATTAATAACTAAGACACATTTGAAACCCTAATATCAACTTCTATTCCTTGCAAGCAAATTGGTTTTAACGCGTGCTTGCTTTTCATGTCAACAATTTATTTATATTCATGTTTATAGAGTTTACAATAAAGAGAAAAAAAATCGATTCACGATAAAAGAAAAAAGGTAATCTATTAATGTTATAATACTACAAAATCTCTCCTTTTTTAGTGTCGTCGAGTCTTCAAAGATCGATATACATTCTTTTAAAGATGTATCGATTCTTTTATGGTTCTGACAAAATCATGTAAGATGAATGTACGACTAAACTCAAAGTAGATATGATTTTAAATTGAGAATGTAGGTTGATTAACTATTGTGTTCCTTTTTGTATTAGGATATTTTGATTGACAATTTTTTTTTTTTTGTAAGGAAACAATGAGACATTATATTTTGTCTAAAAAATTTATCCAACAATAATTCCCCATCCATTAAACCAATGTACAAATTAAATCTTCATCAATTGGATGGGAAATGAAGAAGCAGTGTCCTCTTTTGTGGACAGCTGTGAAGTACTAACTCCTAAGGTTAATTATTCAATAATTAATGAACACTTTTGTGGACAGTGTATTATGTATTAATTAAAGGCTATTAAATTAAATATTCCCATTTGCTTTTGTTTTATTCTATTTGAAATTATGTGTACGAATCAATTAAATTAACTGAATGGGATCTGCAAATCTACTCGAAGTACATAAATATTAATACAATAGAAAAATTAATAATTAATTAATTAGCATGGCTTTTGTTATCTAGGAACTAGTTTGGAAGTTGGTTTTGATATCAATTTTTTATTTATGTACTATCATTTCAAGACTTGTAATTGGATTAAGTTAAAGGTGTAATATCAATGTGGGTTTTTTTTTTCTTTCTATGGTGACTTTATTTATTTTTGCTAATAAAATATCTTTTTTCAAAAAATGGTTTTAGTACAAACAAACTTCAACTTCAACTATTCTAACTTGGAATGATTTCAAACTTTAGTTATATTTTAATGTCTATTAAATACCCATTTTGTAGTTTCAATTATTTTGTTTGTTAGATATATTATTAAAATGATCTATCAATATGAGTCATTATCATTCTCACAAGAGAGACAAAAATAGATTTTTTTTTTCAAATAAACATACTATCATATCCCAAATTTAAGAGATTGAGAAATTAAATGTATGACCCATATTTAGGAAGTAGATTAGCTATTACATTAACACCACTTGATGCCTTGTGGTGTGGAGTTGAATAATCATTGACAAAAATAAATTAAAAATATCAAAATTCAAGAATAATAATTAAAAAAAAAAAAACCACAGCAACAAAAGTTTATTAGGCAAAACCAAATCTAACCTAAAATTCAAAAAGTAAAATTTAATTTCAGATTATTAATGGCCCAAGGAATAGCTGTAAGACATGCACTATAATGCATTTGCTTCCTTTCTTTGAAACATAATGGGAAATAACATAATCAATAAATAGTTCTTTTTAAAGTTTTTTTTTTTATGTTTAAATTTTCAAGATACCTAAATATTCAAGTTCTTGAAAAATATGAGATCAGTAGGCCGTCCAATGTTGAAGGGATAAAATAATAATAATTATTATAACAAACAAACAAAAAAAAGGTGGGAAAAGAGAGAAAAAGGGAAGTAAGTGTCAAAATTATATGTTTTATAAGATAAACTTTTGACTAGGTATTTATTTTATTCTGCAAATAAAAGCTGTTTAATTTGTTGTAGAAACAACAAACATGTTCACAACACCATGGGAGGAGAGAGAGAGAGAGATAGCAAAATTATTACACTTCCATCTAAAATACGATCCCACATGCAATGCAATGCAAGAGTTAGAGTATTCTTAAATAATGTTAATGGGAGTCACGGCTAAATATTCTAAATTATTTGTGTGAATTATATTGCATAAACTATGTTCAACCTCCAAATTATTTGACAATGAATAGTGTTTAAATTAATAGGAAAAGAAAATAGCATTCAAGAGATTAAATAACACACATCCTCTCTTACTTATTCTGATATATCATGTTAACTTAGTGATTAATTCATAAGTTATAGTTGATGGGTGTAAAAATAACTTTAAAAAATTGTATAAACACTCTTAATGTACAAGGTAGTCCACATACATATGGTTGAGTGTGGAGGGGTTGAGTTTACTATTATCATTCTTATGTTGGATCGTTTCATTAGATTATTTACCACTCGAGTCCAACTTATATAACTATGTGTGTGTATATATTGAACAAAATAGAAAAGAAGTGAAATTAGTTGATGTACCTAGATATTTCGATTAGAGGTTTAAGACATTCACAAGTTCCTCATACGCTTTAGTCCAATCTATATGTAAATATATATAGATATGGAAATATAAATTTTTGATATTTAAATATCAAGGGGTGAATCATTTTGATATAGGAAAATATGAATGAAAATGATTAATTGATTCATATGTATGGGACAACCCGATATAAAGATTTGGAGTAACCCCACACCTAAGGAATGGAGGAATCTAGTTGATTATTGTTAAGTATTATTTTTGTTTGGCTTTTATCATGGGGTTTCTTTGTCACTTGGTAAGGAGACTAAGCAAAAAAAAGAGAAAATGTAAAAAAAAGAAATAAAAAAAAACTAAAAGCTTTTTAATGTTTTTGGATGGTTTTGTGAAAGGGAAACCCACCATAGAAGAGGGGAATCTATGGTTGAATGAGGAGTTGGAATCCACTTAAAAGGAGGGAGTTTTTTTTTTTCTTTTTTTTTTTCTTTTTTATAAAACAATAATATATAATTTAATTTATTTATATAATGTGTTGAAGATAAAGAAAGAGAGATGAATTTTGGTGTTGGAATGGAGACACAAACATGGCTCCAAATCATAATTAAAAATCAATGTCTTTTGGACGTGGAAAGATGGAGTCCACTTGATTGGAAAAAAAAAAAAAAAAAACCCTATCATTGATTCAACACACACACAATTTAACCCTAAAATCACTCTCTAAATTTGTCAATTATTGGTGTCATGCATGTGAAAAAGACAATTCTCCCATCCCTTCCTTTCTCTTTCTCTTTCTCTTTCTCTTTCTCTTTCTCTTTCTCTCTCCCAAAGAAAAAAAAACCCTAACTCTCATTTCTCACCACCCAATTCTTTCCTACACTCCATTTTCAAACACAAAGATCTCAAACACATCTTTGTATTATAGATATATATATAACATGGTCTCTCATATAAACATATCTATACAAAATTATAAACCTATGCCTTACAAATGTGGAGATCCTATACATATATATAGAAGGGTCCCCACTGTATGATTTCTAATTCCCTTACCATATCTTTCATCTCATGTGTGTGTATACAAAACTCGGATTTATTGATTCATCATATCTTTTAGATTTTAGTGCTGTTCATGTTTGTTTTAACCCATCCAAGTATGACTCATTAGATATAAGACATCAATTTATAACGTGAGTCTTTGCTCATGAGGGATTCCACATTTGACCAAATATCAAATGACTTCAAATAAACCTTTATAACATAGATAATTAAGAATCCTTCTATTGCACGCATTTTGGCGATGGAACTCGATATTATCTAATAAAGATAGTTGTAAATATAGTAATCAAGCTTAAAGTATTACCAAGATGCAACACAATGCAAAAGAACTTGTACACATTGATAGAGTCCATTAGTAATAGATTTTGTTGTATTAGCAATTCTTAAAATGTTGATATACTTAATTATTAACACTAAAAGCATTACTCATTGTATTTAATATTTATACCCTATCTTTATATGGTATCGTAGTTCATAAAAGTCTAAAAGATTATTATGATCTAAAGGCAAAACCTGATCATACTCTTTAGTCCAAACAAACGTTTAAGAAAAGTTGCCACTGGGCACTTTGTGGTTGGGCCATGGGAGTAATGGGAAAGGAAGAAGAAGAATGAGAGGTTGCTTGTCTGAAGTTTAAACCTAATTATTCTTTCTAACTTTGGGTCTGTTAAAAATGTTGTCACATCTTGTTTTTATTTGTTAAGTTATATAGTCTTAACATTATTAGACATCAATAATACAGAGTGTGAGCTTCATGATGTTTGCCACATTTAAAGCATTATCACAAATATATTGTCCAATTAAGCTAATTCTATAACCAACTTAAAGCACTTATGATCATGTGAAAACTCACTTGTTGAAGACCTACCTCTGTCATATATAATCCTAAAGCAAATAGTTTTGGATAAGTTTTGTGGATAATTTCAACAAATCTTACCTTTTTTTATAATTCAATTAAGTGTGAATTTGATCACTTTAAAGTTTAAAGTAAAGCTTGAAATAGGCAAGATAAACCCAAACACATAGGCCCTCTTCAAGATAACTTGGGTGTGGATTATTATAGATGAATCATTTATCTTATCTCTCTTCTTTCTAATTAAGTAAATAAATATTTTCTCCCATATTTAGTCAATGAAATAGTTTTATTCAAAAGGATATATCAACATAGTATTCAAATAGACCTTTTCTTTTCTTAAAAAAGAAAAAGAAAATTAGGGTTATTTAATTATCACCCTTTAATTTCATGAAAACATTTTTGAATTATTTAACTACATTTTTTTTTATTTTTCTTAATTTTTTGAGAACAAGATACAAAGAGGATGATATCAATTAGTCGACAAAGACATCTCAGTTAGGTTGACATATCTATAACACATTTATCGTATAGTATTCATGGATCATGAAAAAAATACCAAAAGAGCTAGAGATAAGTCCAATAGTCAATAGTGGATCGATGTACAATGATATATTTTAAAAAGTTCAATCTAAATTTTGAAAATTGTAAGTTGGATTTGGTAACCATTTGACTCTTGGATGAAAAGAGTTTAATTTGTAGTGTTGTATATTGAAGATTAGGTGGCTCTAAGAAATGGAGTCAACCTTTATTGGACAATTGCAAATTATAAGTTTCTCCTTTTATGGTAATGTTAGTGTTTTTCATTTCTCATTGGGGGAGTTTGGCCGAGTTATATATATGTGTGCTTTAGGAAAAGCTACATATATAGCACTATTGGAATTTTTTTGATTGAGCAATGTGAACACATATGGAATATCTACCTAAATAGATAAAATGGAGTTATATATAGTTGACCTATAACTACTATACAATAGAATTGGAAAAGATAAAGCTACATATATAGCAAGACTTTTACAAGGTTATGACTGACCAAAAAAAGCTTCATACTAGAACAATAATGGATATCATATATAATTAAATTAAATTTATATTTTCTAATATTAAATAAAGTATATACATCCATAAAGTTGATTTTAGCACTTATAGCATACTATTTCAAAACAAAATTCTCATACAAACAACTTCGAGACGAAAAAACAAGATGTGCACCCCATATTTTAGAAATATTGGATAATATATATAATATTAAATATATCTCCAACATTTAGTTTAAGTTTTTAGGTTAACCTTCACGTGCATTTCAATTACTATTGATTTTCACTCATTAGGTTTTCTAAATATCATCATCTATATTCGGCTGTCATAGAATCGACTGTCAGAAAATTAGTGAAATTCTATTTATATAGATGCCCTAAAAATATTATAAACAAATTAAATTCTTGATACATGTGATCGTTTACAAATGAACGTAGAAATTTTCTTCTATATAATATTTGAACACTCTAGAAATTACTGGGAAAATATTAAATTATATGCCCGGATTATTGGGCAAAATGGACTAAAGCAATTGTGAAGGAATGAATAAAAGAATTGGAAAAGAAAGCTATATGAGAAGATTATTACTAGCCAAAAAAACTCTAAAAAAAGAAGAAGAATACATGTTCTATAATGAAAATGTTTCTTCTTAAATGAAGCATATACATCAACATAAAAATATAAAGTATAATTAACACCACTCCAAGCTAAACTAATTTGAAGATAGATGTTATGAAAACAATAATAATATACCAACATGTTATAAAAGTAGCTAAATTTCATGTAGTCTACACAAGTGTCATGGAATGTTACAACAAGAATATAATGTATGATTGTTACTACCTAGAGACGACTGATATAGACTAAAGTGATAGCGAAGAAACCAACACGTCACCAAATGGGACCGAGATTGAAGAGAAGGAGCCATGTGTTAGAAATTAATAAGCTAGATACATTATGGATAACACATTAATAGATACATTTCTAGTTTCAAGATACATATGCATTTCTAGATACATGTAATTATTCAAGTACATGAATGGTATGTATTCATGTACTTCATTTATTTTGTGTCTTTTAGGAAGTGTCTCTTGAATACTATATATAGAGATCATTTCCTTCATTTGTATACAAGATAAAAGAATCAAATCAATAGAAGCAAATTGAGTTTTAGAAAGTAAGTGAGTTTCAAGAGAACAACATTCTTCTCTTGTGTGTTATTGAGTTTTCTAAGAGAACAAATTTCTTCTCTTAAAAGTTTGTGAGATTTAGAGTAAATTTAGAGTGGGCTCGTCAACGCCTCCAACAAAGTGGTATCAGAGCAAGGATTGAAAGATGTCATCTAACATGTTGCAGCCTCAACTTCCTCGTTTTGAGGGAAAAAACTATAGGCGGTGGAGCCAGCAAATGAAGGTTCTTTATGGATCTCAAGATCTTTGGGATATTGTTGACATCGGATATTCAGAGCCAGAAAGTGAGAATGGTCTTTCAGCACAACAACTCAATGAGTTGAGAGATGCTAGAAAAAAGGATAAGAAGGCATTATTTTTCATCTACCAATCTGTGGATGAAAATATTTTTGAAAGAATATCAGGAGTCTCTACTGCTAAAGCAGCATGGGATGCATTGCAAAATTTGTATGAAGGAGAAGAAAAGGTAAAATTGGTCCGATTACAAACACTTCGAGCTGAATTTGATACAATTCGAATGAAAGATTCTGAAACTATTGAAGAATTTTTCAACCGTGTTCTCTTAATTGTTAATCAATTGAGATCAAATGGAGAAACAATTGAAGATCAAAGGATTGTTGAGAAGATTCTTAGAAGCATGACTAGAAGATATGAGCATATTGTTGTAGCAATTGAAGAATCCAAAGATTTGTCAACTCTCTCTATAAATAGCTTAATGGGATCTCTTCAATCTCATGAGCTCAGATTGAAGATGTTTGATTCTAATCCTTCAGAAGAAGCTTTTCATATGCAGTCCTCCTATAGAGGTCGATCCAATGGAAGAAGAGGTGGACGTGGTGGTAGAGGCAATGGACGATCCAACGTTGTGAAAATACAGAGTCAGAAAGCAGAGACAATCAATTTTTTTCAAATAGAGGACGAGGAAGAAGTTCAAATAGAGGAAGAGGTAGAAGTGGTGGTCGTGGAGATTTTTCTCACATACAATGTTTCAATTGTAGACGTTATGGACATTTTCAAGCAGACTGTTGGTCTAAGAAGACTAATTCTAATCAAGCAGAAACCACACTAATGCATGAGCAATCAAATAATGATCAAGGTCTTCTCTTCCTCACTCACAATGTTCAAGAATCAAGCACTGAAGAAATATGGTATCTTGATAGTGGTTGTAGTAACCACATGACAGGAAGAAAGGATATTTTTATATCTTTAGATGAATCTCATCAAAATGTAGTGAAGACTGGTGACAACAAGATGCTTGAAGTCAAAGGAAAAGGAGATATTCTTGTCAAGACAAAAATGGGAGCAAAAAAAATTACTGATGTGTATTATGTTTCAGGTCTCAAACACAATCTTTTAAGTGTTGGACAACTTCTCCTAAGAGGACATGATGTTATTTTTAAAGATAACATATGTGAGATTAGAACCAAGAATGGAGATCTCATAACGAAGGTTCGTATGACTCACAACAAAATGTTTCCAATTAAAATATGTTATGAGAAGCTTGTTTGTTTTGAGACTTTAGTAAATGACACCTCATGGTTATGGCATTGTCGATTTGGGCACCTAAGTTTTGACACTTTGTCTCACATGTGTCAACAACATATGGTGAGAGGAATGTCAAATATTAAAAAGGAAGATCAACTCTGTGAAGCATGTGTTTTGGAAAGCATCATCGAAATTCATTTCCGACTGGAGGTTCTTGGAGAGCATCAAAACCACTCGAGCTTGTTCATACAGACTTATGTGGACCTATGAGAACTACTACACATGGAGGTAACCGTTATTTTCTCACATTTATTGATGACTACAGTCGAAAAACATGGATTTATCTACTAAAAGAAAAGAGTGCTACTTTCGAATGTTTCAAGACATTCAAAGCAATGGTGGAAAATGAAAGTAACTTGAAATTGAAATCATTGCGTTCGGATCGTGGAGGAGAATATATTGTTTTTGCAGATTTCTTGAAGGAAAATGGAATCAAGCATCAGAAGACTGTTCGAAGAACTCCTCAACAAAACGGAGTTGCAGAGAGGAAAAATAGAATAATAATGGAACTTGCAAGAAGTATGTTGAAGGCAAAGAAGCTTCCTGATCAATTTTGGGGAGAGCAGTAACTTGTGCTGTTTATCTCCTAAATAGAGCTTCAACGAAAAGTGTGCAAGGTATTACTCCTCAAGAAGCATGGAGCGGATTGAAACCAACCGTTAGTCACCTAAGAGTGTTTGGGTGCATTGCTTACTCTCACATTTCAGATGAGAAAAGAGGTAAGCTAGATGATAAATCAGAGAAATGCATTTTTGTTGGGTACAGTGAGAACTCTAAGGCCTACAGACTATACAATCCGATAAGTAAGAAAGTTATTATTAGTCGAGATGTCAAGTTTGATGAAGCAAAATTGTGGCAATGGAATGCACCAAATGAAGACCAAAATCCATTACATGTTGATATGGATGGAAAAAAAGATGCTCGAGACTTGGAGCTTGAAGTAACTCAACCACTGACTTCACCTTCTTCATCACACTCCACAAGTGATGAAGAAACTACTCCAAGGAAGACCAGAAATATTCAAGAGATCTATAATACTTCAAGAAGGATACTAGATGAAGAACATGTTGATTTTGCTTTATTTGCAAATGTTGATCCTGTATACTTTGAAGAAGCAATTCAAGATGAAAATTGGAAAGATGCAATGAATCAAGAGATTGATGCAATAAGAAGAAACGAGACATGGGAGTTAGTAAAATTACCAGAAAATAAAAAGGCTCTTGGAGTCAAATGGATCTATAGAACAAAGCTAAAGCAAAACGGAGAAGTGCAAAAATACAAAGCCAGACTCGTTGTAAAAGGTTACAAACAAAAGTTTGGTGTGGATTATGAAGAAGTTTTTGCACCGGTAACTCGCTTGGAGACTGTTCGTTTGTTGTTAGCCCTTGCAGCAAAAAATAACTGGAAAGTTCATCAAATGGATGTAAAGTCAGCATTCCTAAATGGGTATTTAGAGGATGAAATATATGTTGAGCAACCCCCGGTTATGCAAAGATTGGAGAAGAAAATAAGGTGTGTCGATTAAAGAAAGCCTTGTATGGGCTAAAGCAAGCACCAAGGGCTTGGTACAGTCGCATCGACAATTTTTTCTTAAAGGATGGTTTCAGAAGATGTCCATATGAACATGCTCTCTACACCAAAGAAGATGAAAATGTTTCATGGGCATCAAAGAAGCAAGATGTTGTAGCATTGTCCACAACAGAAGCTGAATACATTTCTTTGTCTGTTGCTAGTTGTCAAGCACTTTGGCTAAGAAATGTACTACATGAATTGAAGTGTCCTCAAGAGAAAGGGACCATCATGTTCTGTGACAATCAATCATCTATTTCACTTTCGAAGAATCCCGTTTTTCATGGAAGAAGCAAACACATAAACATCAAATATCATTTCATCAGAGAATTGATCAAAGATGGAGAAGTATATATCAAGTATTGCAAGACTCAAGATCAAGTTGCAGACGTATTCACAAAAGCATTAAAGACAGATTCATTCTTGAAAATGAAAGAGAAGCTCGGAGTTTGGGAAGTCTAGCTTAAGGGGGCATGTTAGAAATTAATAAGCTAGATACATTATGGATAACACATTAATAGATACATTTCTAGTTTCAAGATACATATGCATTTCTAGATACATGTAATTATTCAAGTACATGAATGGTATGTATTCATGTACTTCATTTATTTTGTGTCTTTTAGGAAGTGTCTCTTGAATACTATATATAGAGATCATTTCCTTCATTTGTATACAAAAGATAAAAAGATCAAATCAATAGAAGCAAATTGAGTTTTAGAAAGTAAGTGAGTTTCAAGAGAACAACATTCTTCTCTTGTGTGTTATTGAGTTTTCTAAGAGAACAAATTTCTTCTCTTAAAAGTTTGTGAGATTTAGAGTAAATTTAGAGTGGGCTCGTCAACGCCTCCAACACCATGAAGGGAAATGGATTTTTTTTAACACGTTTGGTTGGTCCCTGCAGTAGAGGGTGGAGCCACGGCATGAAAGCTTTTGTCTTTTTAAGATTTTCGAAGAAGAGAAGAAAAGGGTCGGAGCCATTAATGGACCATAGCGAATGAGAGAGGTGGGTGCGTGATGGGTCCGATAACCCAAAGGCCCACCAGAAATCACATGGACTCCCACGTGACCCAGATGCCTTTGCAACCGGGAACAACCGTCACTTCTGCTTATGTGCTATTTTCTCATTGGTTGCTATTGCCTTCCGTCACCGTCAGTGAGCCCATGTTATGATTGAGAGAGATGTTGACTCCCATTTTATTTTATTCACTGCATCTTCAACTCCTACTACCTTCGGTTTTAGCTCTTTATTAGAACAATATTGATCTTATATTTAATATGTTAGAGAAAGTGATGAGTAGATGCCTTTGGTTTTAATCATCCAAACTCAGTTGTGTGACTGTGGTATGATGTTTTAAGACTCTGTGCTTTTGTAATAGAGATCGTCACTGAGGGATTTGCATCTGAGATTTCAACAAACTACAATCGTTTGTGTGTAGTCAATGCATGCAAGTGTGTCCAATCTGATCAAGTTGTGTATTTATTTTTAGAAATTATATATTTTGCTATTTATGATTGTTGAAGGGTATGTATTAATCTAAAAATAAATAAATTATTTATATGTTTATTACAGAGGAAGAAACATTGGAGATTCTTTCTTTTATGTTTTCTATTTAATTAATATCTTTAGTTTTAGAAGAATATCGTACCAACTATGGAGGTTTCTCTTCAAAGATATAGTACTCACATTCAATGGTACAAAATTATCTCAGTTGCGGTTTATACATAAAAATTCTCTCTTTGATGTTTTGATTTTGATAAGATGTATAATTCTATTCGTTTCCTTTTTTATGTGTACGTGTTTGGTATTACTTTCATTAGAGTGACAAGCTGTTGATACTACTTTGAGTGGAAAGTGTTTGACGCTAAAATTCGGATATAAAAAAAGTATAAGAAAGGGAGAAGAAAGTGATCTACAAAAAGAGAGAATTTGTACTTAACGTGGTGTTTGCTCTACACACTCTAATACTTAAGTCGTGAAAGAGGGCAAAGACTAAAAAGTTTATAAGATTAGGATTCAAATAGTCTTATACAATCATATATTTATATAGAGTGTAGGTCTTCATGGAAGATTAATCATTTAACTTATCGAATTGAAAAATGTCATACTTCATATTTAGTTACGATCGCTGTATATATGCAACCTTGGCCATGGCCAAACATCTTCTATTAGAATTATGCTTTGAGTCGTGGTTGACATGCATGAAATATATTTCAATTAATTATTTTGTTTTGCCTCGATCTCAGTCTTGTTTGATGTTGAGGTTGATCACATTAATTTGAGTTGCGACACAAATCACCTCTTTCCGTCAAAACAAATTTGAGACCTAGGTTGTGGTCTTTAGATCAAACTTCTTTACATAATTGTAGAAAATATAAATATTATATATAAGTTTAAGGGTTCGATTTTACCATTTGAGGATTTAATTTTTACCACAATTTTAAGTTTGAGAGTTTAATTTTAACACGTGTATATACATGAGATTCAATTTTTCCTATTAAAAGTTTGAAAATATAATTGCAAATAATTTCTAAGTTTAGGGATGGTTTTTACCGTTCCCATCCATTAAATATAAATACTGTTCGCATCCTTTAAATATAAACACTGTTCGCATCCTTTAAATATAAACACTAGTCAGTTCATTATTTTAATTAATTTAAGAATGTAATTTGAGATAATGGGTGTTAAAACTTTTGTTGATAAAATTTATAACTAATTAAATGTAAGAAATCGTTTAATTAATACATTGATTTAACATTATTAATATTATTTAATATATAGTTAAATTAATTAATCAATTAAAATAAAATAACAAATACATTAGAATCGACTAAAAGCAATATGACAACTTGTTGAATAGACTTTAATTAAACCTTTTCTATATATATTCGAACTTAAATTAATTAGATATTTTAAATTTTAAATAATAAAAATAAATTGATAAGAAAAAGAGTATTTCAAAATGTAGGAAAATAAACTAAAAAAATTATAATCTACAATAAAATTAGAAACGGATAAACTTCTATCACCGTCTATTAATTCAACTGATAGAAGCATATCGATGTTTGTCAATGTCTACTATTGATAAAATATGAAAATTTTGAAAAAGAATAATTTATATTAATTTATTAATTAATTAGGTTATTTTTTTTTTACCTTCCTAATTCCATCGGACACATTGAACCCATCAGAGAAACCCCAAATTTGGTATGTGGTTTTTTAAAACAATTGTGATAAGTGTTAAAGTTTGGTGAAAAATAATATGTTAGAAATTTAATTTAGAACAAAAGAAAATGTTTAAAATTTCATTGAAAAAATAAGTAGTCATAAAAGCTGGATACATCAAGCAAGCAGAAGATGATATTATATTGTAAGCTCTAAAGTATTCAAATAGTTAGGTTATAGTCATTCAAACATAGATTTGACCCAAAATTTGTAAATTTGGGAATAATATAGTAAGAGCTTTAAAAACAAATCAAGAATAGCTTAAAGTTCATTGGCAACTTGGTATATATATATTTTTTTGATCAAGTGGGGATTCTCCATTATAATAATTTGAAGATTGTGGAACCCAAATATCAAATCATTGTAATTGTTTTTTTTTTCCCTAAAAATACTTAATCTTTAATGTATACCCAAACACCTTAATTAGCGAAGTTTCTAAATTTAGAAAAAAAAGCATTTAAATTTTGTGTTATAAAGGTTATTCTTAGGTCACTCCAAGTTGCAAAAAATGTAATGAAAAGCTATAAAAATCCCACTTGCAAAAATGTAATCAAAAGAAATAATGAAGATCCTTTTAAGTAATTTTAATCACCTTCAACTATATATCTATATAATAATATTGAACTAAGTATACTTATTATTGGGTATCATTCTTATTTAGTTAGCTTTAACCTCTTGTTTTGGAAAATGAAAAGTAGTGTCGCAATGATGCATCAATGACAAAAATAAATTTCTTTTATGTGGGGATCTTATTTTTTCTTATTATATTGTTCCTTGAATGTTATACACATTATTCTATAATCAGACTTATTTTACTATAAATAATTTCTTCAACTTTCCAAAATAATAATAATAACGAAAAAAAATACCCTACTGTCAATTTCGTCTTTCTTGACGCGCGCAAATTTTGATTTCTTGATAGTTATAGCAAATGATCATCATAAAAAATATTTTTCTTTGCATCAAGAAAAGTTCCCTTATTTTGTTGAAGAAATACGAAAAATGGTAAAGTTCTCTTAGTTTTATTGATGATTTACAAACATCAAGAAAATATTTCTCGATGGACAATAAACATCAAGGATAACATATTGTTGACTAGTAATGTCCATCGAGTTAATTGAATTTTTTTATGGACGAGATCCATCAAGGAATGAATTTTCTTGATTTGCAATGATCATCGTCGAAAAAAAAGTATTTTTTTTTAATTTCTTGATGAGTTTAGAGTTTCCTGTTGGAGAAAGACCAAAAAAAGATCATGGACAATGTGCATCAAGAAAAGTGATATCTCGATGGGCAAACTATTTTTCATGAAGCATGAAATTTGGACTCTTGTTAATAGGCTCAGAAAATACGATATTTATCAATAATATTCTTAAGTTTTTACTATTATTTTTTCTAATTATTACTTTCTATTCATCAATAATATAATATTATTTTTTAAAGTTAACTGTTATAATTATAATTAGATTGAAATACGCGACTTTATCAAAATTAAATTAGTTATTGTGTTCAACTTTAATAAGTTGAATTAAAAGTTTGTAATTTAGGGTTTTAAAATTTGTAGAAGCTGTAAAAGTTGGTCAACATGAGTTTAGTTCAACTGACACATGTATGTACATGGATAAGAGGTCATAGAAGTTGTTTTCTTGATGGACAAAAACCATCAAAGTAGACATTTTTGATGTGTTTTGCACTTCAAAGAATATTAAATTTGTAGTAGTGATAATAACATCCACTAAATATTTAGAAGTGATTAGTGAAGTTGATTTTCATATAAGCATTCTAGATAATAATGCACCAAACCCAATTATCATCCCTTTTGCTGGCTATTACTTACAAATAAATTAGTATAAAATAATAATAGAAAGACACTTTAAAATATAAAATGTTTAGTAATTATATTGAATTATTTACTTAATAGATTCTCTTTAACATTTAGTGGCTCACATTAGTAATGTATTCTTTAGATTTAACTTAGGCTTCTCATAAGTTTGAACTTCTCTAACTTTTATGTTAAATTTTTTTCAAGTTTTGCATGTATCCCTTTAGTACAACGTTCTTAAGCTCTTCTTTAGTTTTAGATTCCCTTATCTTCATAAGTAAGCTTTTTTCGAGTTTCGATGGAGTTTTCCTTAATACAACATAAAAAATTGTCCTAAAATCATATTTACTTCATATTCAATGGCTAGACATCAAAACTTCTACAGAAAGCTAAAGTATAAAATATACAGTACAAAATTGTTGAAGTCTAGAGAATTTCTAAAATAAAATTATATTGAAGGAAAAGGAAGAAATGGCACGTAAAGAGAAAAGGAAGGCAAACCACAAAATCTACATTATACATAACATTATTATTGTCTTTCACATTATACATAACATCTTCACTTATTTGTTTCAAGTTAATCTAAAAGTCCAAAGTGGTTTGCAAAATTATGGACTTCAATTTGTGGTTGTCAATTGGGCTTAAAAAAGAGGCACATTGATGCGGCCCATATGCGTTTGTTTCACAATGCCAATTGCTACATACTATGTGTGATCTCGCTACCTGGAGCTCCACACACACTCTAATACTAGCAAAGCTAAGCCCTTGTTCGACGAGGCTCGAGCTTCTTCCACTGGAAGTCCCCAATTGACAAATGAGTAATTTTATAAGTAGTTTTCATGACACGCTACCATAATATGAGGGACAAACAAAATATGCACGGGAATCCTTAACTCGAATATCATGTGTACATCACGACAAACAAGAAGATCAATGAACATAATATGTGCACCAAAAGAAGTTGAAAACTGCCTCTTTAGTACTCAAAGACACAGATGTACGACATACATAATAGATATTGTTCAAGTAAGGCCATAAAGGAAACCGCCTTAGATCGACTTTTTCTACATCAACACACATATCATGCAATGAAATACCATCTACATTAATTAGCATGGTAATCATCTTACGAAAAACATCATAATAAGTAATTATGCATTGCATGATGCATCACAAAATCATGCCTAATTTTCAAATAGTAAAGGTATAGATTGATATCCATCCAGTCATAAAGTTGTCACCGGAACAATCACTTTTGTGGAGTCGGAGTTATAATATCGGTGCACAGAGAGTAAGGCTATTGTTTTGGCCGGAGTTGAGGTTTGTTTATGAGATGATTTTGAGGTTAGGTAGGATTGGTCCCTTTTGTCTCATTTGATTGGTGTGAATGTAATGCTAATAGAGTGACTCATGCTTGGCTCGTGCCGCGGTGTCCTTTGCTTATATTGGGTTGGTTTTTATTGTTGAGATTTCTTCTTCTTTTCTTGAAGAAGTGGTTAGGGTTTCTTTGTAATATCCCGGATTCAATCTCATCCGCTTTTTTGAGGAGGCGTGCAAATGTGGTTTGATTATTAAAAATTTGATTGTTGTATGAACGTAGAGGGGCATAATGTATAATGTGGTTTGATTGTTAAAATAAAGTTAAATTTAAAAAAGAAAAGAAAAATAGGAAAGATGATTAAACATAATTGTGATTAATTATGGAGAGAAAAAAGATGAATTAGAAATTGAAGGGAACGGCTACATAACTGATTAGCTGTCATCATAGAGAAAGCAAAGGTCAACCAACATCCTCAACTCAACGTGTTGTCCTCACCCCTCACCTTCTTGTTTCTAAATATTCTGAGATCCTTATTCCTTTCTACGACCGATTCTTCAGCTCTTCTCTTCTTCAACTAATTCCTTTTTACAAATTCATATCAAAACCCCCCTACTCTTTCATTTTTTGTTTTCCTTTTTCCTCCTTCCTTCTTCCCATTTCCTTTTCTTTTCTTTCCCGATTAACATACACACATCACTCTGTTTCTCAAAATCAAAGCCTCTCCAGGGAGTGCCATGCAAGTCACCTCCTGGGTTAGGCCCATATCTATTACTTTTCATTACTCTTTACAATTTCTTTTTCATAACATGGCCTTCAAATTGCATTCATTAATAACAAAAACTCTCTCCTTCATGGAACATTCTCTTCTTTTTTGATTCTTCCTTTGGAGTTGGGGCCGCCGTGCTTCTCTAAAATGGCAGACGATATGTCCGATAAGAAATCAAGCTGTGGCTTATTGAACGCTGTGTTTGGCCGCCGTGGATTTTGGCCGAGAAGAACTGCCTCAAATGCCTCATTGTCGACTATGAATTCAAATAACAACGATTTTGTTAAAACGGCGAGCTCCCAGAATTCAAAGCGCCGACGTGGTGGCTCTGATGAGGGGGCATTCATTCATGTTTCAGCAGTCGAGTCGAAACCGAAGGTGGGTCCGAATCAGCAGACTCAACAGAGGGTGGTTTATTCAAATCAGAATCAGAATCAGAATCAGCAGAGAGGAGCTGCGTCGAATATCCAGAATGTAGGTGTAAGATTGCGGCACCGCCGAGCAGAGTGGCGGCGTCGGCGGGGAATGGGTATGTGGACCAAGGAAAGGGTGCCGAAGGAAGCCATCGGTATCTCCGGCGAGCTCGAGCTCATGATCGCCGATCACCAGAAATCGAAGGGGACTAATGGGTCGCTTGTTCGAGCCTCCTCCAGCAATGTCATGCTTTTCGGA
This sequence comes from Cucumis sativus, assembly GCF_000004075.3. Lineage (NCBI taxonomy): Eukaryota > Viridiplantae > Streptophyta > Magnoliopsida > Cucurbitales > Cucurbitaceae > Cucumis > Cucumis sativus. Next base: position 3,454 of record NW_022279561.1, on the reverse strand, counting down.
AATTTGGGTAATATCCTGAAATTATAGGGACTAAATTGGAACTTTTTAAAATGAGGAGGACCAACAAATTAAGAACTAAATTTGTAGGATTAAAATTTTTATTGTTTTTAAGGATGAATGGCACTATTTTCACAGGTAACTTGAGACAAGGAGGGAATGGCGGAGGAAATACATACAATGTGGTTGATTATATGCCCAAAACAGCAAGAGAAGAAACTCAAGTACCAAATGGTAGATACCAAAATGGCGTTGTGGGGAATGTTGGAAAGGGTCAACCGAAACAAAGCGTAGAACAAACGGGTTCTCTTTGTCGTGTGTTGTCGACTCGAATGGATCCCGAGCAATTGAAAATTATGGGAAATGAAGATTACAAGAATGGAAGATTTGCAGAAGCCTTAGCTTTATATGAGGCAGCAATTGCAATAGACCCGAATAAGGCTTCGTATCGAAGCAATAAAAGTGCAGCGTTAACAGCTCTTGGCATGCTTGTTGATGCAGTTTTTGAGTGCAGAGAAGCTATTCGGATTGAACCGCATTACCACCGAGCTCATCATCGACTTGCGACATTGTATCTTAGGTATTGGCAACACCTTAAAACTTTATTTAGCAAGTTTTCTATGGTTTTTTGGTAACTTTTCAGATAAGATTTCTGTCATCATTTTGAGAAATTGAGGGTGGATATCTACATTGTTCTTTAATTGAGAGTACAGATTAGGAGACACAGAAAAGGCAATGTATCATTACAAACAATCGGGACCAGAAGCCGATCAAGAGGACTTAGCAAAAGCCAAGGCTGTTCAAGCTCATTTGAACAAGTGCACCGAAGCACGACGATTACGAGATTGGAACACCTTGATTAAGGAGACTGGCTTTGCAATTACATCCGGGCAGACTCCGCTCCACAGGTGCTTATTTATTAGTCATTTCGATCATGTTATTGTTATAGGATTGTTCATTTACTAATCGACTCTTGTGGATTGTTTGCAAAAGATATTTGCTTTGCAAGCTGAGGCCTTTTTGAAGCTTCACAAACACCAAGATGCTGATGAGGCCATATCAAGAGGTCCAACCTTTGACGTGGATTCCTGTACTAAGTTCCTTGGCCCTGTTGGTAATGCCAATTTACTATTGATTCGAGCTCAGGTCGATTTGACTGCAGGCAGGTTCGTGTTTAAATATCAAACATTTTGCAAACACTATTTAACTGCTACTAGCTGCAGCATTACGTTTAGGACTAAAATATTAGATACTCTTGTGCATATGAGAATAAATCAAATGCTTAAGAAACAATTAAAAGATGAATAGATAAATGCTTAAGAAACAATTAAAAGATTAAGAAGTCAAATGTTTGAGTCTCCAATTAACTTTCATATCATTGTTCATTGGCTTAAAGAACGTTTAAAAGGAGAAATGCTTAACAACATTGGCATGAACTTCCCTGTTGTGGTGCTACAATGGTTCTCAAAATGGTGTGTATCTACAGGTTCGATGATGCACTGGAGGCAGCACAGCGAGCAGCTCGGCTTGACTCAAACAACAGGGATACTAATGTAGTGATGAGGAGAGCTCGAGCTATTACAGCTGCTCGATCAAATGGAAATGAGCTATTCAAAGCATCTAGATTCTCAGAGGCGTGTCTTGCATATGGGAGGGACTTGAGCATGATCCCTACAATTCTGTGCTGCTGTGTAATCGAGCTGCTTGCCGGTCCAAACTTGAACAATTTGAGAAAGCAGTTGAAGATTGCACAGCAGCCCTTAATGCTCGCCCGTCCTATAGCAAGGCAAGACTGAGACGAGCAGATTGCAATGCGAAGGTACCCTATATTCTTCCTCCCTTTTATCATCATTTTGACCAGAGAGAACAAAAGTTAACGTAAATAACTAGCCAGTCCCACGAACAAACTCCCATTCCCATCTTTATGTACTAACGTGATGTCATGCAGTTGGGAAAATGGGAATCTTCAATAAAAGACTACGAAATCTTGCTCGAGGAAACTCCCGATGACAAAGAAGTCCGCGAAGCACTTGCCAAATCTCGGATGCAGTTAAAGAAGCAGCAGGTGTAAAGTATAGTGAACAATTTGATATATATTCAATCATAATAATGTATCAATGAGGCGCAACCTTTACGTAGATGTTAAAAAAAGGGCACCAATTGTGGCCAAGAACCACCAGGAGTTCAAAAATTCAAGTTTTAAAGAGAAAGGGAAGGCCACAAGTAGTAATACTGAATATTATGACCTGTAATTTCTCAGCAAAAGTTGGTGCATTAGGATCTGGCTTTGCCCAAAATTATTTCTTTCTGTATAGAATTCTACTTGTAGTTTTGGCTATTCTTTTTTAAGTTTGATTAAATGGGATGGAAACTCTTGATTCACCTACTTTTTCTTCTTCTGTTTTGATTTTCCCCCCATTTTTTGTGGAGCATTTGTACAACAATTGTGTAATAAGCACATTTGTTTCTGTTTTCTTCGACAAGAGTGTATTTGGTAACTTTTTCTATTTGTTTTTGTATACAAGTTAAACAAAATTGCCACTGAAGAAGAAACTCTCAACATACAGCAACAGGGATTCGAAAATCTATTATTCAAAGTCCAGTACAACCACTTTCATTATAACAAATCATCAATACATTTCTTCATAGATTAAGATTGAAAATGAACTTCAAGACCAAGAAAAAGAGATGGCTTATATATGTATATATTATGACCCATAGGATTTTAGAGAAAGAAAAGGCTAGAAAAGCTAATTGTTGGGCACCTTATTGGACCTAGAGATTAAATGCATTGCCTTCATGTGGTGAATTGCAGAGGAAGGATCAAGGCTTTTGGGGCAGTTGGCTGTGCAATTCTTCACAGTTCTACATCTATAAAGCTTTGTATCGTCTTCGGCTATTGCTTGCAATCGTTCCTTCTTGAACTCATCTCGACTATCATTTTAATCAAGTTTTTTAAAACTCACATCATCAATCATAGACTAAGGTAGTTGAACTTAAGATCTATAGTAAATTGGGATCGAGAAAGTTGAATTACCTATCAGAGATCCATCTATAGGCATGGAGCAATGCAGCAGGACCAAGAAACTCTTCTGGATTCCACCAATATGGAGGACATGAAGTACTACAACAAGCACAAAGAATACACTCGTACAACCCATCTAGTTTCTTCCTCTCTGCCGGAGATTGCCTGAACTCTCGCCCACCCTCTGCCGACCTTCTAGTCTTCAGCCATGGCTCGATTGACCTATATACATGCATCACACTACAGTCAGCTTAGAGGAAAAGTAAAATGTGATGATTCTCGCATACAATCAATCATCTTAATGACAAAACACACATGCATTTTATTCAAACATCAAGATAGTATCATTTCTGGGACGCATGTCAAGTGTCTTCGAATTCATATTAGTTAAGCATGAGTTTCATCTAAAAACCAATTTGTTTTTAATGAAAG